>NW_024423343.1:82270255-82294036 GCF_017311325.1 Ursus maritimus | reverse complement strand
AGTCAATCTTTTTAAATCATTCCTCTCAGTGCTTTGAGATACAGATTCTCTGTGACAAGTTCTGAGCCTGGGTTTCCATGCAGGACTTATCAAAGGTTTAAGATTCAGCCTAAAAAGTACGAATTTAGATGCCCCTACTCACTACAGCTGCTAATTCCACTGTAAAAAGGAGTGCATTGCACATCTAGAAAAATCTGCTCTGAGCTTCCCCAAGATGAGGCTGAAGGGCGGCATTGTGAATTCCAAAATGAATTAGTGAAGAACAACACTGGAGATCAAATGTATATGTGTGTATATCACAGCTAACATGGCAACTGGAACACAAAGCCTTTTTTTCTCACATTCTGCCAGCCATAGCTTAAACTTCCCACAGAGGATGCGGATTAACAGCCTGTCTCCTTTGGGGTGGGGGGAGTATGAGTCAAATAAAATGGAGAATCTGCAAATGGAGCTCTGAAATGATGTAGTTAACGTTACATATGTAGTCTATTATGGTAACTGAGAACATGTGTGTCATAATGTTGGGCAAACCGATTCTAAAAATGGGAGAGAGGAGAACAAAAACTGACCCCCAAATTCTGCTCAAATCACATGATCCAAACAAGACACGCTGTTAGGAAAGATTTAATAGAATACAATTCTCTCCTGTCCACCAGGCCTATCCCTATCCTTTTCTGCCCCTCCACATTTTCCCTCTTTATTTTGTTGATATAGTTTTCATCTATCAATTTGGATGACTAATTTCCCTATTATGCTGGACTGCCAGTATGTCTTTTAGAGTTTACTAGTCTTCTCAGAACCCATGGATAGTTTTAAAATACCATGAACTTGAAATATTTCCCAAGAAAAAGTAATGAAAACCCTCTGACATAAGGACCTGAGAGAATAGAGGAGACTGGAAGACATCAAGACTGTTAGACCTTAGGAGACAGTGACCATGTATTTGGCACCTTGATCACTTACGTCACTGGTGAAAACCACTGATGCTGTTTGCGCTCAGGTGTTCATAGCCCTATCTGGAATGAGTCACTCGAAAGGGAATACATGGGGAATGGGGAATAAGCACAAATGTGGAAATGATAGCTCAATCCCCGTCTAAAGAATTAATAAGTGCAGAGTGGGAAATAAGTGGTAGGAAATTAGAGCACACGACAGAATTAGACTGAGTATCAAGCAAAAGAAGGAACCACAAGTTTTGAAATGTGAGTTGGAAACATGGCAGATAGCACACATACAGGGCACCCGGGCACTGATGTAATGAAGTTAATTTGAAACTTAGCCAAATTCAGTGACTGTTGTGAGGTTTCGTATTACTTTTTTCTTTTCCTCTTGTTGACTTGATGACTTTTATTTGTTTAGCCTTATATTGTCCTCAACTCATTATTCAGTTTAAGATGTGAACATGACTTAATACAGTCTACTTTAAAAATGTGTCATTTAGGGGCACGTAGGTGGCTCAGTTGGTTAAGTGTCCAACTTGTGATTTTGGGTCAGGTCATGATCTCAGGGTTGTGGGCTCCAGCCTTGAGCTTAAGATTCTCTCTCTTCCTCTCCCTTTGCCCTTCCTCTCTCTGTCTCTCTCTCAAAAAAAAAAAAAAAAAGTCATTTAATTTCTTATTGGTGCTATTGCAAACTCCTATGTTTTTAACCTGAGCTGTGGGAACCCCTCCTCTATTCGCTTCCTGGGGATTCTAGGACACCAGCTCATCAACAGATATTTTTAAATCAAGGGGAAGGGGAGTATAGTCAGTAGTCAGTTTATAGATGGAAAATTAAATGGAGGATGAACGCATGACATTCTGGGGTCGTACACACTGTCAAATACTGCTTAAAAAGATGGAAAAGAGTAGGTAAATCACCATCCTTCTTTCCTTCCTCCTTATACTTCTACCCCAATAGCTCTAGCAGACATGGAAATTTACAGGATAAATGCCAGATAATACTTGCCAAAGGGAAAAAAAATAGAATTTCTAACTCTAAATCCACATGGTTACTTTTGCTTGCCAATCGTGTCTCTAAAATGTCTTTACAACATTCTTTCTCTCTCTCATTCTTGTAGATCAGTGCGGGCCTCTTTAACTTCCCGCTTGTCATTTACATTGCCTCTTGCTGCACGGTAGTCCCTGTTCTTCCCTTCTTTAGCCTCTCCTCATTTTAATTCCTTTTGTGAACATTTGCCAATTTAATATTTCCAATGAAACTTGCCTACAATGTACAATGACATGTCCCTTCTCAACAGTTTTAAAACGTTTACCACGTATTAGCCAAATATAATTAACTTGATACTCAATGCTCTTCTATAATATGGTTCCATTTTATTTACAAACTTATCTCCAAATGATGACTTTTTAGGCTCCCTTATTCTAGTCAAATGGCCTTTTTATTGTTCTGACTCAAACCGTAGTTTCCCACTCTCGAGTCTTTGCTGTCACCGGTCCTAGGTCTAATAAGCCTTCTTTCCCATTGTTATGTTCAATGGTGCCATGCTGACCCAAGAGCCTATATTCCAAGAAGTTTTCCCTGATCATTTTACTTAAGTCATCACTTATGAAATTTTTATATTTGTACATGTTTTGTGGCACACCAATTTCTATCTTATAGTATAGTTCTCACATATGGCTATATTTGAATCTGTATTTTTATCACATCTATCTATATCTGATGTGTCTTTCTTGGCTGTATTATTCAACCCATATTCCTTACATGCATGGTCTGGATAAGATTTGCCTTTATATTCCACTGCTCGTAGCACATGGCTTGATGCATGAAAACCTTCAAATATCTGTTGAGTGAATTAATAAATACGCTTTAGAGGTTTAACACTTGTGTATCCTCAATGCATTCACATGAGTTTTGCAGATGATTCTAGTTGCTTAATTTTTCTTTACAAACACTGTCATTTGCCCATCGTTCTTGGTCATCTAGGTCTCTTTTTCCAAAGACGGTATCTGGAAAGGCACTTGGAAATTCTACATTTTAATTGTTCCCAAGATTGAGTCAGCTTAGTCATATCTTATCAATTACACAGGAAAGTTTATTTTTTTCATAGAAAATAAGAAACCAAAGAGAGCCCTGGAGAAGATTTCACAACTCTGTTTAGTAATCTAAAATTATGGAGTCTCATAAAAATTATGTCATCAGTTGCCAGAAGATAAATTAATTTATTATTCCTGGTTGTGTGTAATAAGAGAAACAACTGATCATTTTGGTATTATGTAGACAAAAGAAAATTGGAAAAGTTAAGAAAATATCCATACTACTGTGGTCATATAAGATATTTGTAGTAGTAGGTACTCAAGTAGGTACTCAAGACACATTTTGGCCTGAATTACCTGATTCAAAGCCACTCTTCCCTCCTAATATGAATTAAGACTACAAATTTTAATAATTTTTATAAATAGTAATCATTTTGTCTTACTGAGAATATATTTGGATTTACGCTTGCCAAAATAGATGTTTAAAAATGTTTAAAAATTAGGCAATGATATTTTTCATGAAAATAGATGCCAGATAACTGATTTGGCCAATTTTGTGATTTATTTCACAGTTTATAAGATATTTTCACTTACATTTTTTCATTTAATGTAATTTTTGAAATAATCCTAGGAGATGGATTGGGATTCATTTATTTTACACATGAGAAAACCAAATTATAACAAATTTAGGTTTTGAATACCCAGAACTAGCTAGGTGCAGAGATATACCTTTGGGTTCTAGGCTAGTGTCTTTCAAAGCACCATTCACTTTATAGTAGTATGCTATATATTCTCAGTAAATATTTGTGAGTTAAGGAATATTGTTCAAGGCTGAATATTGTATTTTTAGAATATGGGTATATCTGGCATAAACTTATATTTGATGAGTGACTATCAATAGATTAAAATTATGTAATAGTTATTTAGAATATGATTTTTAAAATAAAATGTAGAAATAAATACGGTTTTATCTTTGTACAAGTCTTGTTTTCTGCCTGACATACCTTTGAATGATACAGGACCTCTGGGCCCAATAGTCTCTCTAGATCCTTCACTTCTAATATTGAGAATGTGTTATTGAGATAATAGTTAGCATTCTTATGTGCATATGATTGATAAATTCATGCATTTTCTAAGAGATGATTTTGAATTTGTTTTTAAATGTTGGGTAACACTGGATCACTAAATGAGTCCTTATTTACTGTCAATTATGTGCTAATTATTTACTAACGGTCATATCTGAATGCTTCCCTTACTTTTCTGTATACATTTCTTTTTATAATAGGAATGAAAACACTCCAAGCCACACATTTCAGCACGATTATTATATCTCACAGGTGGTTAAATCTGTTTTAACTGCCTTTATCTCTGGATTCTGTAGCTCACCCACAGTTTTGGCCACAATAACTTTTAAATTAAGGGGTTTTGTTGAATTTTAATTAAGGACAACACTAATACTGGTACTCTAAATTTAGCAAACTTGAAAGATACCTGACTTTTAGCAAAATAAATAAAAAGGTGTCTGGAGGGTAGCACAGAATGCAGGTCACAAATCGGAAGATTATTTTAAAATATTGGTTAAGTTTCTAGTATGTTCCAGGAGTTGGACTCTGAGTGAATAGTCTAAAGGTGGTTGTTATGACAATGATATTTTGTCTGTTAATGCCAAGAAAAAGTAGTTTTTTTGTTTTAGATTTCATATATATAAAATGGAAATAACTGAGTGATTTTTAAGCACATGCTCTATTTTATAGGGTTTTTTTTTTTAAATAACATTTTACTCTGAATGGATATATGTAACGACTTTCTCTGTGCTTAGTAGTGCATTTCATTTGTTACAGTGATGAAAACTTTTTAGCCCTATAGGTAATTAGTATTTTCAGTTTTGAAGCTCTTTTTTCCCCTAATATAATACAATTTTCTGGATCCTACCATATTGATAGTTATATTTTCATTATCTGTTGATTGAAATATTATGTAGTAGTAAGTCTAGCTAACTTAGTAGTAGTGAATTTGAATTTACCCATCATAAAATATTCTACATATTTTTGAAAAATAATATATATAAGAGATATACCATTTTATTAACATACAGACAGTGTTTTGTTTCCTTGTTCCCGGTGACTCACCGAAATAATGGGCTTTTCAATGGGGTTTAATATGCTGAATCCTGCAGCTGTAGAAAATCTATTTCAGAGCTGTCTCTCTTTATCTTGGGTGGGGGGTGATTAGATGTAGCATGACCTGGTGGTTACACTAGAATCAGACAAATCTGGGTTCTGCTTGGGGCCCAGGGTTAATTACTCTGTGCCTAACGAAGTATGAGTCAGTTAACTTCCCAAGCCTAAGTGTTCTCATCTGTAAATTGGAGAGATTTAATGACAACTACTTTATCGGGTTGCTATGAAAATGAAGCTGAATTATAAATGTAAAATAATTCGCATGTTTCCTGGTACACACTGCATTTGGGGATGTTACTATTGTTATCATGGTTATCATTGTTCTTATTGCTACAAACTCCCTAACCCTCACTCTTCCACTATGGTAAGGATTGACATACATATTATTATTCACTGAGATTGTGTGTCTATAGTATGCTAAAAACATGAAAAAATGAACAGTTCAGTAACTTAAATTTATTGACCTTCTTTACTGTTTCTCTTATTAAATCCTATTCAAGGTCGTTTGGATATAGCAACACAAGTTGGAACATTCACATAATCCAGTAAGTTACAATTCATTCAAAATTTTAAAGCATGTGCCATATGATAATTCTAGGAAAGAACAACAGTGCATCTAAAATTACTCTAGCAGTTGAAGACAGAAGTCTCTTTTGAGAACATTGGAGGGTACTTATTCAAAAGAACCTAAACAACCTATAGGATTATCTTCCTTCATTGAATTGATATATTTCTCAAGTGGCTATTCATTAAGTAGTTTTAAAATTTGTGTTTTAAAATGCGTTCAGTTGATCTAAAATAGTATCTGTGCCTCCTTACATACCTAGTTTGCTCTTGGGGCTGGATGTGCCAAATAGGTCTCAAATGGAAGCCATCAGTTCCACAAACAAATATGGAAGTGGCCTAGTTCACTTTGGACCAATCTCCCTCATTTTGCAGTTGCTAAATAGTATGTACAGTTTTCTTGGGACAACTTTAATGGTGTGCTTGAAGGAGGGCTGGTATTTCTGGGTCTACAAACTGCTTTGGCTGTGCATGCAAAAGTAGTATATCAGAGAGGTCATATCTTATCTGGCTATACTCATGTACATTCACTGGAAGAACAGAGGAGAGGACAGAGCCCAGCATTTAGGAAACACATTTATTTGATGAATTAGGAAGAGTGACAGACATCAAAATGAGTTACCTACAGAGATATTGGAATCCTCACATACTGCTTGTTGAAATGTAAAATTGGGCGGCCACTTTGGGAGAACAGTCTGGTAGTTCCTCAAAAGTTAAACATATGGTTAACATATGACCCAGCAACTGGGTATATACCAAGGAATGGAATATACCCAAGAGGAACTTGTCCATGCAAAAACTTGTACATGAATGTTCATAGCAGCATTATTCATGATAGCCAGAAAATGGAAATAACACAATGTTCATCTGTTGATGCACAAGTAAATGAAATGTGATAAATCCATACAGTGGAATATTATTCAGGAAAAAAAAAAAAGAAAGGGACAAAGTGTAGTTACAAGCCACCCCATGGATAAACCTTAAAAATAGTATTCTAAGAGAAAGAAGCCAAGAACAAAAGGCTACATAATATATGGTTCAATCGATATGAAATGTCCAGAATAGGAAAACCTAGAGACAGAAAGTGGATTAGAAGTTGCCTACAGGTACAGGTGGGGTGAGGTGGTAGGAAATGGGGACTTACTCCTGATGAGTACAGGGCTTCTTCTGGGACGGATGAAAATGTCCAAAAATTGATTGCAGTGCTGGTTGCACAACTCTGAATACACTACAAATATTAAACTGTACACTTTAAATTTATATCTCAATAATGCTGCCATGTAAAAAGGAGTGAGTTGCAAATCCTGCCTGTGTATCCCACAAATATTCATGATCAGTTTCATAAACCAGACTATCATGAGGATTTTCAGGTTTCAAGTTTAGAGCAGTTGAAACACATTTTCAAGAACAGTATTCATTGAAATGCATCAAAGTATAAGTGCACTCCCCGAAGAAATACTTTAACTCATAAGCTTAAATAATAACCAAATTTAATTCATTCCAGGTACATTCTCATTAAAGAAACTGCTGGCCAAAATGTTGAAATAAACATTTAGCTACTAAGTGAACAAATTAAACCCCTTTATGATTTAATTGCACCAGTGAGTATTTCTTTCTGGAATGTGTTTCTGCTTTGATACGTTTCAATACACATCATGAATTATGTTGAATGATGGCATTTCAGCATGTGTGTGAGTATGTATATACATATGTATTTTCAAACAGCATTTAAAATGTTATTTAAAATATATATGCGTGTGTACATGTGAACATTCCAATTTCAACGTTTATGTGTATGTATACAATACAGAAAGACATATTCCCATAAGTCCCGTGCAATGTAGTCATATTGTGGGGTATATATTTGCCAACTACTTGCAAGCATTAGCAGAAATATTCACTCTCTGCTTTCTCTCCTTTCCACTCCATATATATACATATGTGAATGTACAAATATTTGATAATGTTTATTTATCACGTGATAGACCCACAGTATTTATAGGTGGCTATTTTGATCATCATGCATATTTTGAACCACTGGAGCTATTTCGAGGAATTTTTAGTGCTTTGAAAATATACAGCATTTCACTTGTAGATGCACACAGATTCATGGCAGTGATTATAGAAAAGGAATGACTATAAAAAATACAACAAAACAGAATTCAGCCCAAATCTTTTCCTACTCTTTTAAATCTCAGTGCAATGCTTTTCAGTCCATCGCTTCTTTCTCATGGAATTCTTTTACAGCATTAATGTCAAATTTAAAACTTATTCCTCTTAACCTATGAATCATCTAATGAGAAATGAGAACTTTCCCTGTGAAAGAGATATTATTTTAAAATTCTCTGAAATTAAAAAAAATATTTTCTTTGTGGTCACACACATGTGCACACATATACACACACAGAAATCATACAGTGTTGTTCTTATCTAATTTTGGAGCTAATCAATTCTGTAGTATGTTTGTTGAGCATGTTATAGATAGTGTGAGGTCTCCTCTCACCATCCCTTATTTCTATAGTTGAACATCAGTGTTCATATCCTTGCCCATCCTGGAACCTCCCCCTTCCTCTGGCACCCACAAACACCCAGAGATATTATTATAATTACTCACTTTTCCACAAAATGTGTATGCATCCCTTTCCTATACCTTCAAGGGGGACGCATGGCTATAAATAAAATACACAGCTGAAATGTAGCCGTCAGGTAGCATTTTTAATAGCATTTAACCAGAAACAAGGTGGCAGTCCTCTTTCTGCCTAATGGGAGTTTTGTTTTCATTTTGGGAACTTAACTGCCACATAGAGCGCAAAGGGACAGAATCCAGACGAGCAAGAATAGAGTCTGTCTTCTCAAGGTGGGGTGCACAATGTCCGCCTGAGCAAACAGATACAATACACAGACTCAGAGCTGACGCGAGCCTCAGGGGGTTGCCCCAAAGGAGGGACGTTGTCTTTAAGGCCAAATCATTCCCAGAATGTCTTAGAAGAAACCTGACTTCCTTAATATACCATGGCCAACTTGGTGAAATGTGAGCACTACAAAGAATAAGAAATGTCCTCTAAATAACAACAAATGTTAACAAGACCAGCGCATATTAGTGAGGGTCAAGAATAACTGGAGGCTCATACAGGATCAGCAGATCGAACAGGTGGAAGCAGACATGTCCAGCCTGGAACAGGAATCAGTCTTTCAGCATTCATGCCAAAAAAGCCAGAGTACCACTTAGAGATAGTTGTATAAAATAATGATTGAGAGAGTTGTATATACTTTTGTGGTTCCATGGAGTTGTTTCAATCACTGTCATCAACTACTTTGTTATCTTCATAAAGTGCTAACAACTCTGGCAGATTGATATCTGACATTAAATGGGCCAGATTTAATTATTCCTGATCAAGTTTTGGGTCTCCAGAGTGAACAAAACTGGAAAGCATGATATGGTCAAACATCGAGTTGCACCACTTGCATAGAATATCTTTCCTCTTTGTCTTTTAACTTTGTCTTTTCTCTGTAACTGCTCATTTGCAAAGGCTTGAGTGACATGCCACTTCCTTTATGAAGTCTTCTTAGATGGTCCCCCTGAGTTAAATTGCCTTCCATCATGAACCCATAACTCTGTATACATAGTGTCCTTATAGCTATCACATTGTTTCACAGATTTATTTATTTTTTTTTTGGAGGTGAGATTCTCTAGGGAAGGGGCTTCCTATTATTTACTTTGATATGTGCCTGAACGTGGTCCATAAAGGTGGACCCAGTACATGATACGTGTTGGTTGTCTAGTTTAACACACAGCGAGAACCCCCGGATTGACTCAACGTTATTCACTTAGTGCAGCTAGTACTTGTTTCTCCATCACTTCTAGGTTTCACTTAGAAAAGGATAAGAGATGAGGACATAGCACATAAAGGTGTAATGAGTCATCCCATAACAATTCTTGGTACCTTAGAGTAAACTAACGATGTCGAAACTCCCCTTCACTTCATCGTGGGTCTGAGAGAATTACACGTCTGTCCCTTGTGACCTTTTCTGTTTCTTAGTTTTCTTCATTCACAGGAGGAATTCTATAATAAAGTCAGGGGTTTGGGAGGCATATTTAACTCATACTTGCCCTTTGGTAGCACACCCTTCTCGAGATTGTCAGCCAGATAGCATACACCTGGCGCTTTTTCCAGAAATTTTCCTCCACTCATCCACCCTCTTCCACATGCTGTAGTTTAGTGATGAACGAGTCCAGGGATAAACACTTCAGCTAAGAAATCTCTTTTCAGAAATTTGGATTTAGACCCTCAAGTGGTTGGACCAGGTTCTCTACTGTCATTAAAATAGGCCATATGGTCTAAGAAACTGAAGAGAGCAGAGAAACAGAGAATTGAACATGTGTGAAGAGAAGAGAGATGAGTGAGAAATATAAAGGCCTTGACTTAATCCTTTCCCTGACACTGAGCCATACTTCTTGCCTTGGGTTTCACAAGACAGCCTAGTAGCCTTATAATAAGTTGTTTTTGTTTTTGTTTTTGTAAAAGGTAATTAGATTTGGGTTTCTGACAGTTGAGCACAGTGTCCTAACTAATTTACTTTCATGTATGTAATGAATCGGTTGGCAAATGATTGTGTTTTTTCCTTTACAGTCTACCCTGTGTTCATTCCCTCGTTTGTGAATGGATGCTTTCTTAACACAGACATTCAGAAGCTCTCCAAGTATCCAGTGACCACTTCTCAGTACTCCTGACCTCCTCTCACATTACGGAATATTTAGCCTTTGTGACCAATGTTCGGAAGCAGGTAGATCTAGGTTTCATCAGATGACAGCATTATTTCAGTGCTAAGAGAGGGAGATACATACATACACATGTACGTAGCTACTTATGGTGTGTCACCCTCCTTACTGAGGCTAAGAGAAATGGCAGTTGGGATGACTAGTAATGTCCTCACTAGGGCACACGCCACGGAAGTGCCAGCTCAGGGAGAGGGAGGTATTATTTAAGCTTAAGGGAGTTTTGAAGAACTTAAAGATGCAGGTAGGAAGAAGAATGAAGCCAGTGAGGTTGTGGGGACATGATAAGGAAAGTGGAATATGACAGGGATGGAGCTGAGGGCCAACATCACATGCAGGGTGAGTTGAGCAGAAGCTGACACGTGTGTGCTAGAGACAAGGAGCCCTTGGGTTAAAGCAGGGACCTTAGTGTATGTCTCACCTGCCACTGTGAGATGTGTAGGATTGAAAGTGTTTTTCCTTTTACAAGTAAACAACTATGATCATTTGTCAGCTACTTTTTGGTGATTTAAGTTATTAAGCAAATAGAGTATCTGTTGTATACTGGGCCCTGCTTTGCACGGTTGTGGAGATAGGCACTGTCTTTACTCCCATGGGGCTTACAGTCCAGTAAGGGTGACAATAAGCAAGCACTTAAGCAAATAAATCTATGATCATCTATTATGATGGTTGCCATGAGCCTCTTTCTTGAATCTTCCACGTCATAGTGCCATCCACCATTTCCTTTTGGAGACAAGTACTTTTAGGCCGGAGATCAAATGTTTTATTTGTAAACAAAGTCAGATGCCAGTTCAGAAAGTTCAAAGAACAACTTCTAAAATAAGGCATATCATTCTTCCTAACTAGTAAACAAAATAACTATCCACGCATTCTCTGCTTTTGAATGATGTGGGTTGCAGAGAAGTGATGACATGTGAGCACATGGATTGACCCGGACTGGCTAACAGGGAAAGGGCCAGGGACTTGGCTGTCCATCTCCTAGATGTTTAGGCATGTCAGCGATGTCAGAAGAAAAGGATATTGTGTCCGTCAGGACTGGCTATTGTAAGAAACACATATTAGGAAGTCATGGAATGCATTAATATAAAGTCTTATTACTTAATATTCTTAAAAAAGGATTAATGGGTCTGAGGCATGAATTTTTCTTCTGATGTTAGGGATTTCAGAAAGTAGGCAAGGATAATGTGTGCCCACTTCTCCCATTGCCTCAGGCTCCCCCTCATCTTTGGCTCTAGGATAGCCCCGCAATTACCATTCTAGATCCACCCGGACGGACTGTGTCCTGTAAGGTGTTTTCTCCTCATAAGCTAAAAATTACTTTAAATGCTGAAACAGTAATGTGGAAAATGCCAGAACACAGCAGTGCAATTATATGTGAAAGACAACAGATCTCCTCAAAGAGTCACTACAAGAGTTTTGAAAACAAGGCAGCCGGTACGCTCAAATAATTAAATAATCAATATGGCCTGGATGAGGAACACAGAGAGTGAACCAGACGTGAGAATAGATGTTCCTGATCCCCAAAGGCAGATCAGATAGGATGCAAGCAGGATACCACAGAAGCTGCCAAAAAGCCACCAAAGTCCTTGCCTGTTGGTGAAGGTAGACTGCAATAGTTTTATGTTGTGTCAGTCTACAGGCAACCTGGGTTTGTCCAGAGATCTTTAATTTGATATGAGTTATGTGGTCCTGCATCACTTTGTTCCTACTAATTACTACCTCAGAAGCACTTTTTCAGTCCTTTCTAATTATTTCTAAATCAGAAATTGAGTGCCATGGCACAGGCTTTCATTTATCATATGCATAGCCTCACCGTGTGTTCAGCCTAAGCAGAGACTAATTTCCACAATCATCTGGCCATTCAGCCAGTCAGCAAATGTGTATTGATTGCCCAGAGTAGGGGAGAGTAACCAATGGCCCATGGGCCAAATCTGGCCTGCTGACTGTTTTTATTTGGTCCACAAGCTAAAAATATCTTTACATTTTAAAATGAAGAAAAGAAAAAAAGAATATTATTTTGTGTCACATAAAAATTGTATGAAACTCAAATTTCAGTGTCCATGGATAAAGCTTTATTGGAAACAGTTACACCCATTTACTTACGTATTGTCTATCACTGTCGTTCCCTTACCATCGCGAGGTGAATAGTTGCCACAGCGATTGTACAACTCTAAAGGCCTGAAATATTTATTATCTGGCCCACGATAGAAAAAAAAAAATTATCAACCGTGGCTTGGTCATTCCCAGAACAATATGCTCCCATCTGGAGATGCGGAGACAAACATGGGAAGCCGTGTACCTCAGAGGGTCACAAGCTAGTGCTCTGATAGGAGGGAGCCCAGAGAGATGGGAGGAACCAAGGAGACACCTATAACCCCAACTGGAAGAGTCACGGGAAGCTTGCAGTGTCAGAGGACATCTCTCAAGGACGCGCAATGCATCGATATCCATTTGGTAATGAATTTGTTGCTTTCCCAGAAAAAAGTCTTTTTGGCTTCCCTGCCAGTACCTTTGGTCATGTTTTGGTAGAGTTTTGATGCAGTCATGGATTAGTGAGTTAATAGATGGCTATTACACGTGGGTTGAAGATTCTTTTGCTCCCACTGGGCCACTGTTTAAAACCTTTTCATATTGATATTCTTAGAAAGTAGCAGCAATGGAAGGCTTGTTCTGATGCAGTTCAATACAGGTCGGGTGGTTCATTTGAATAAAAATTGAGCCAAACCGATAATGATAACAATGAGAAGGATGTCAATAGTATGCGTCACATCAGCCCTAGTGGCATTAATACTTAACTTGGGTAGGCAACATGAAAAGGCTTTCAAAACACTCAGTGTCCTGTTTATGTCTATGGTTATGTCAAACCATAGAGCAGTGGTTAGAAAAGTGACCTTTAGGGTCACACAGACCTGGATTCTAGTTCCTACTTGTTCACTACTTGTCCTTGCTTGTTCATTTACTATACTATATCACTCCCTGATACAAATTTCCCTCATCTGTAAAGAGAATGGTTATCTCTGCTTTGTAGGACTGTTGGGATTCAAGCATGTAAGGTGGTTAGGTTAGCACAGTGCCTGGCAGATAGTAACACTTAGTATATGTTAGCTATTGTTATCAATAAATATTGCCGATATAAAACAAAAGTCAAAGATGTAAATAGAATATAAAGAATATTTGTCTATCCTAATCTCCAGTTACCCAAAAAGGACTTCCTGCATAAAGTACACTAATCTGCAGTTTTCCTAAACATCTGGCTGATCATAGGAACAATTTAGACTTTTTTTTTTATAATGCTGATCTTTATCTTTCTTCTGATCTTCTGAAAATCTTGGCTGTAGCTCTGGGAATTTGCATTGTATACAACAGACAGACAAACACCTCTCCAGGTGTGAACACCACTAACATCCTTAGAGAAGCTAGGTTGTAAAATCTCTCAAAAATATGTATAAAACTGCTGTCCTTCAGAACAAAACGTAATTTTGAAAAATGTGGGAAATGTATAATCTGAGCAGAATAAGTCAAAGTATTTACGGTAAGCCAACATTGCAGAGAATAGAAAGTTTTGTGGTTCATATATATAATTTATGTAAGGCAAGCTTCCCACTGTATATTCTGTATCATTTTTCTTCTGATTAAAACCAGAATTAGCCTTTCGATATATTACAGTTTGGTTTCTTTTCAATTAAAATGATCATTTCTTTTTACTTTTCTCACAAGTGTTATGTTTTCCCTTCATCAAAGCCTTGACTTTTATTCCACTTTAGACGCAAGCCCCCACGTTTCAAAGACCTGAGCTGAGAACAGGCTTATTGAGAAGAGAGAAACATTTAGAATAATAGGAGTTGTTACACGCACAGTAACAAATGAAATACATCTTTTGTAAATAACTCCCACCAGAAATCTTATATTTCCAGGCATCTACGCATATACCTTCATATAACAACTTTTGCGTTCGTAAAACATTCATTGAAGGCAGCTCTGCAGTTTTATAGAAAAACAACGTGCCAGGGATGCAAGAATCTTGCCAGTTCTGTGAAAAATGACACCAATTAAAGCTTAAATTGCTTGTTTTCTCATAAGGTACATATTTTCATAACTTTGAAATCAAATAATTGCTGCTTTTATATTAAATACAATAAAACAAAAAGGATGCTAGTTTAGAGGAACTGCTACAAGCATTTTAATATAATTTTCCCACCATTTAAAGTCACAAAATATGGAAAACAAGTCAAGTATGCAAAGTTCCAAGGAGATAGAGAAACTCCTTCAGATTATTACATCATTTGTCTTTTGTGTCAGGAAATGTGTATATGATTTCATTGTTTGATTAAATGCCAAAAAAAGGCACATTGCTCTTATCTAACTGATTACAGATTTTATTCATATGAAAAAGTATTTGTTAATGCTTTACCATTAGATTTTTTATAAAATTCTAAACATGTATTTCCAAAAAAAATAATCCTCTAACTTCCCAGGCTTTATTTCTTTATTTTACATTAACAATACATGGTACTCAAATTTCCCAAAGTAAAAGCCAGTCCCTAATGATTTCATATCTGCAAACCAGGCAAACAGTTCCTTTCTGACTGGGCAGAGTGAGTGTGTGTGCCAGTTCTCAGCTATATCATATCAATTTTCAAAAACATTAGGGAAAACACTTTTAACATGTTGAGATATCTAAAATAAAAGGTTTTGGATATGTGTCTCTGGGGCATTACAAATCAGAGAGGAAAATGCCATTTAGAATCCGATTCAAGTATTATAATATGTTTCGTTTAAATACCTTTATATAATAATTCATTAATGTATACGTAAGGCTGCAATTAAGCAGATGAGGTTTAATTTTCTTAACGTAAAGCACTGATTAATAAATTTGTGATATTTACTTCAAAACTTGTAAAAGTGCTGTCACCGTGATGCTCACATTTTATCTGGGGGTGCCTGAGTGACAGCGATGGTTTCAAAGAGAGATACCATGTGCTTTTCATGGTATAAACTAGCTGTCTGCATTAATAATAAGCTTGTGTTGAAGCCAATTTGAGGCTACATCGAGGGATTTCAAGGTCATTTGCCAATGGCCTGGCCTCCATTAACTTCTTCAGTAAAAGTCCCAATGATCCTTATTTTGGCCTTGAGTGTGGGTTATCAAAATCATCCCTCTTAATATTTCCACATAAATAGCTTGTTTCCTTAAATAGTCATTATATTCAGTGGGGACAGTTTCTGAGAGCTTCTCAGTTCAATAGAAAAATGCATTTGGAAAAGTCTGTTATTTTAAAATATATCTATATTTGGAAAAAGAAGACTTTAAGAATGCTTTGAATATTTAATTAGAAGACATTAAAGACAGCTAAATGTTCCCCTTGTCATGGGGAGCATGAAGTGATATAAAACAGTGAAATTTCCGAAATATTGGAACTGTCAGTTTGCTAAAAGACAAGTAAGAAAGTAGGGTAAATAATTATGCTATGTTCACATACATATGTTGATTTAAAAAAAAAAGTCTTTTAGTTGCTTACCATATTAAATAAAAAAATTGATATTAACATCTTGAGCTTCCTCCTTTACCATGCTCTTTCGAAAAAGTCCCTCCCCCCCAGTTGTTATTTACATTAAAATCTGTAAACCATGAAGCACTTTAACAAAGAGGGCTTGGAAGAGATTGGTGAGAGGGACTAAAGAGAAATAGATCTTATTTATTGTGTTATTTAAACCTGAGTTACATTACACCATCTTACGTTTAAGAGGCAGCCTGCTAATGCAAGCAAGGGTGTCTCCTGCAACGAGACAAAGATTAATGCCATGTGTACTGAGGATGCTCTACACAATTCAGGATTCTGTGGCGCCATGACGCCCCTGTTTTATATGGTGGTTTGCCAAGAGAAAATTACTTAAACCAATTGTGAATGCATTCCTTTTTTACTTTTTATACAACCACATTTATGTAAGTAAATAGTATAATGAATATTTTTGAAATGATCCATCATTTTGAATTCACCTAGTTTGTATAAAATGCAACGTACAGTTTTTTCTCTTGCAAGAAAGACTTTCACATGGGAATGTTCAGTTTCTCCCCCTATGAAAAAGATTTCTCATAGACAACCAACCACAACTGGAATAGATTCTTTTAAACATATTGTAATGTGAGAATTTTCTTCAGCTGGAGGGTGTTTTATTCTTTAAATTGAAAGCCGTTGTTCCTCAGAACTAGTATGACAATGTAATGCATGATGTGCTAGACACTCTTTATACGCAGAAACCGATATGCTTAAAATGCATAGTAAATATTGAAATGATATGCGATATATCAAACTCTTTCAGTGCGTCAAGTTTGTGTGCTCCGTAACAGGGTTACCTGTTGCAGGTAAGTGTGGGGATTGCAAGTTGCTTAGGGTACTCCACATTAAGGATTATCTCTGTCTTCTAGATTCAGCCTCACTGGTTGGTTAAAGATGATGAATTTAGCAACCAGTGATTTGGGGGCAGTAATATGTATCATAAAACCATCACTTCTCACATCCAACAATTAGCCCAATTTATTCATGAACAGCACCAAAAGACAGTGAATGTCGAAACTAAAACTTATTTCATTTCTCCTCAGAGAGCACTTCCTTCCAAAACAGAACTGAGATCATTTATAGAAGGTTTTGGTAACACAGTTTTCTGGATTAGTTCATTATATTTTTCCAAGGGGTGCTTTAGTTTGATCATCCAACACAGATGTACATATGTATGCAGACACACACATGCATTTCTTAAGTAAGGGTTTTGTTTATTATTATTTTTAATAAAAGTGTTAATATTTCAATACTTGGAAAAAGAATTTAATTTCTGATGCTTTAGATCCCTGACCTGAAAAACACTGTGTTTTACTTTTCCCTTTTTCTCTTGAATGAGTCTGCTTCTGACACTTATTACTCAGGTTTTTTATCTATAGAATGAATAATAGTATCTAATTTATAGCATGTTTTAAGGATTAAGTAAGACCTTTTGTATAAAGGACCTCGTATACCACTTGACGCATAATAAGTTCTCCATGAAGTTTGTTCTTTTTCCCCATGTGCTTCCCCTCATCACTCACTCTCTGTTCTAGATACGTGAATGAGGGCTGGATGACTTCATATTGTCATTTTGAGCCAAACAGATCATGTGATTCCTCTCCTGGGACATGGCCAAACTACTTGGTATCTGAGGCTCCTTGTGTTCACCATTTTGTCACAGAGGGATACTAACAATTTGTTAACTCAATGAGTAAATATTTAAAGGGTGCCCCTCTTCTAGGTGCTGAAGACCCAGTGATGTGCTTATAAACATTGGTCAGGGGTTTTATTCTTCTATTTCTTAATGTTTAATCAATTTCCCCTTCCATGTTCATTAAATTTCTTTCAACTTTCAACACTTTTCTTGCTTTCACCTTAATCAGAGATTGCACTGGTGTGTGTGGGTTCACATGAGAATCCAACACTATGGAAAAGGGTTTTAGAGCACGCAGGATGTTTAATTTTCAGTGCCGGGTGTTATTAACCCATCAGTGTAAATCTCAGACTTTTGTTGTCTAAGAACTTATATTTGGGGACATAAGTGTAAGAAGTACAAGGTTCTAAATGCCATACTGTAATAGCAATTGACAAGGTTGCGTAAATGTGTTTTTGCTGTACAATTTCAATTGTATTTTATTTCCTCCAGAAATGGTATGGCTTATACCTTTTGGAAATCCAAGTTGGTCTTCTACAGAACTACATTTATGTAAGAATAAAAACACAGTTCTCATGAAAGGGCCAAGTGTATGTGAGAAATCAATACAAATAAAGAATAAGAATAAAATGTTTAGCTTATACTATCTCCATGAGCTCAATGTGGGATTTGGACATATCAATCCTTTATTCTCACTTAGCTTGAAAACTTGGTGACTCTTTACATAGTTAATTCTAATTTTTCCCATTCTGTAGGTATTCACTTATGTTACTGTGACTGGGCTAGAGTTTTTATTGCATGATGACTTCTTATTTATCTTAATATCTCTTGTCTTCTAGCAAAATGGCTGGTATATAGGTGTCCTGAATTTCAGAGTAAAACAGGACGGACTGAGACTAGACCTCAAGGCTGTTGAATATCAGTCCTTTGCCATGGTCATTAACTGTGCATGTATTATTTATCTTCATCAATCTAGCATTGCAAAATGAGGTTTTTATTGATCAAATAATAATATTTGTGACCACGCAAGATTCTTTTAGAAGTTCCAGAAGAGTCATACTGATAGGAAGATCTCAGCCGTTCCCAACCAGATCTCCTAAATGCAACACAGTTTATTGGGTGCGAGGGACTTCTGAGTGAGCTCATAATCAATGTGCACTCCCTCTGTCCTTCGTGTACAGTAAACACCCCAGAGCGGTCAGAAGCGGCACGGACCCTCAGGACATGAATCCCATCTCTCTTAGCTCTAGTGCTGTGCTTTGTTCTCAGTGTTTGTCTTTATCTCTTAGCTGCCCGGCTGCAACTTATTTGGCAAGATTTGTACCGAAAAAGGTATGCAGAGTTTATTTAGGACAAGGGTTTTTCTGTAACTGAAATCTGCATATGTAAGCATGTTTGCTTTCAAAGTCTTTGAAACATTTACATTTTATTCATTGGGATGTACACTTTAGCAGTTTAGAATATATGACTGTTTGGAGAATAGTCTTTAGAAGTTTCATGATTGTGCCATGTATTTTGTAAACATGAATTTCCCAAGATTTGCAAGAAGGTCATGGATTTGATCTATGACCTTGATGTCATGATAAGTTTGGCAACTCTTCCATGCCCATTCCTTGGATCTCTCCCTCTGCTCATGTATAACCACTTCAGGGTTGGCTCATCAACTGTGCACAGCTCTGCCTCTTTCCTGTGAGAGTAAACATTTCATCAAATAAAAACAGTTTTATGACTAGGGTTTCCTTGGACAGAGTTAAAATAAAAGCTTTCCCCTTATGTAATTAAGGCAGAGACAACTGTAGACATGTTCTAAATCCTTAGAATGCTCAATCCTTCTGCAGTCCCCATGTGCCCCCTTGGAGCGAAAGTCATTTTAATTATGTATTCTAGGTGGAAGGCAAAAGACCAAATCCCTCCTCATGTGGACTTCAAAGTCATTCACATTTCATCCACATCTCTTCGGTTTTTCTTTCATTTAATATTAAGTGTTCTATCATTATCCCTAAACTTTCTATTGATGTACCAATTTTTATTTAAGGAAATAGAAACTGGCTGAATGAGTCAGTGATTGAGACTGTTTCTCCCCAGTGCCCAAGTCCCTCCTTGGGAGTGAAGCACATCATGTTAGTAACAATTTATTGCTCCTTGCCTTAGTCAAAGGATATTTCTAGGGAGCCTAAAAGACCTAGATTTAGTGCAATCACGTGGTATCCTCAACGGTTCTTGTATACACAATCCAATTAGCATAGTATCCAAGGCCGCCTGTAGAAATTAGCTATCAAAAATGGTTATGATAGGTGTGGATGTGCATATTTGTGTGGTGAAGAGAAAGAGGGAATAGGGAGTTATTGATAAGTGGTCATATGTAATTATGAAGAGCCTACTATATCCAAGACAGTTGTGGGCACGAGAGAGGTTGTAACACAGCCATGATCCCTAATCTCTTGGAGCCTGTGGAATAGAGGTGGGTAAGAGACAATAAACTAAATAGAGAGAAATTCAGATTCTGATAATGTTAGAAGGAAATGAAATAGAACAATGACAAAGAAATCAAGCGACTTCTTTTATACAGAAGAGTACTTTCTGAAATTGTGAGATGGAGCCAACCATGTGAAGAAAAATCGAGAAAGGTCTTTGGAAGAGAAAACACTAAGCACCAAGACTTGAGGGGTGGGAACGTATTAGAGCATAGTCATTTGGGATGGGGTTGTGCAGAAGTTTCTTATTTTGTTGTTGTTGCTCTTGCTTTAATCTGGCTCAGCTCCAGCCTTGAGCTTCCCTGGCTCTACTACCTGTCAGAGGCCTGGCGGGAAAAAGATAGTTCACTCAAATTGATTCATTCATGAAGACCTAATAAGAGGATTGTTTACAAACCTGCAGGCAGTATTTAGTGAAACGAACAAGGATTGATGCAGTACCTAGTCACTAGGAAGAAGAGGGAACCTTTACAACTAGGCTTCTCGAAAGAGAGGTTACAGAGCTCAGCAAGGGTACGTAAGTGAAGAGCACTGCCCGCTGGAGCTGTGGTCTGCAATAAAGGAACACAGTCCATCTCAGTGATCTGGAAGGTAGAGTAGAGGAACAAGTGCCTTAGCTTCCCTCTCCTCTAGTCCTTAGATAATGTCTCTTGGTAAACCAGAAGCTGGAGGGCAAAGGCAATTTGTTGATGCCATCCACACTAGTCACTTCCCAAGGTAAGGGCAGGATTGAAAAGGGGGAGGGTAGAAATAGGAGGGTTAAGAAGACACAGCCAGTAAAGCTCTCTTTCCAATTTCTTCCGCAGCGCCAGGCCTGATCCAGTTGAGGGTCTTCCAGAGTGTAGAGCCTGAGGGGGCATCATAGGAACTCACCATACATTTGGATGACTCTGACATTGGTAGACCACATGATAACCTAGTGGTCAGGAAGTGTTCGTGTTTTCCCCTAAATAACCGTGTTGCTGGGTGACTTAAGTGAAGAATTATGCCTCGTGAGCAGAATAGGCAGCCTCTTTTAGGGTCACTGTCTACCAGGAACTAAATGTCCCTCTAATCTTTATGTTTCTAATTTGGGGAATGAAGGCTTTAGAAGCTGAAAACCATAGGGTAGTGAAGTATTATATGTAACCTTTTTCTTATTCATTTCTTATTTGAAATAGACTTGAAGTTTTGGGAAAACAAAGTAGTATTATTTTCTTCTCCAATTCCTTTTTTTTATAATTCTTATTACTTATTTTTATTTAAAGAGAGAGAGAGTGAGTATGAGTACTGGGGCAGAGGGAGAGGGAGAGAGAATCCCAAGCAGACTTCACACCCAGCGTGGTGCCAGGTGTGGGGCTGGATCCCACAACCCTGAGATCATGACCCAAGCTGGAACCAAGAGTTGGATGCCTAACTCACTGTGCCACTCAGGGGTCCCACCAATTCCATTAAAAAAAAAAAAAGTTTATTTATTTTAGAGAGAGAGAGAGAGAAGGGCAAGCGGCAGAGGGAGAGGGAGAGAAAATCTCAAGCAGACTCCTTGCTGAGCTTGGAGCCTGATTTGGGGCTCTATATCATGACCCTGAGATCATGACCTGAGCTGAAATCAAGAGTTGGAGGCTTAACTGACTGAGACACCCAGGTGCCCCACCAATTCCATTTTTGATTGAGGCTTAGAGATAACTGCATTCACCTATGGATGCTCTGATAACTATTCAGTATTAAACATGCAAAGAAAGATATATTAGTTTGTGAGGGCTGCCAAAACAACCTATAACACACTGGGTGGCTTAAACAATGGAAATTTATTTTCTCATAGTTCTGGAGTTTGGGAGCCAAGATCAAGTCATTGGCAAGGTGCTGGTGAGGTTTCTCTTCCTGGCTTGTAGATAGCACCTTCTCACTCCATCCTCATATGTGTGGAGAGAAAGAGATGACTGGTGTCTCTTCCTCTTCTTGTGACCCCAGTTCTGTCAAATTGGGGCTTCCTCCTTGTGACCTCATTTTGGCTTAATTATCTCCCTAAAGGCCTTATCTTCAAATGTAGTCACATGAGGGGTTAGGGCTTCAGTATCTAAATTTACAGGCAGCTGAAATTCAGTTCATGACAGTGCTATGGGAGAACCGTTGAAAGAAGATTTCAAATTGTCCGGCATCTGGGAGGGAGAGTGTTTGGGGCCATCCTACCACCATATTTGCTGAAAGCCAGAGGCAGGGAAAGGAGGTAAGGTATGAAAAAAAGAATCCTCTCTGTACCAACACTTCCCCTATACTATTGTCCCAGAGTGATGGTTCCTAATTCATGAGCTGATCACTGAACAGCAGTGGTCCTTCCTCCATCCCCTCCCTCTCCTCACCCCCCACACTCTAAGTCTTGAGAGTTATCGTTTAACCTTTTGGTTTGCTGAAAATGATGGGGTATGGAAAATAGTCACACTGTGCTACTTTCTTATATCTGGCTGTACGCACTTAGCCAATCCATTTCAGCCTAAGCAAGCTACCACTAAATTCTGGTGATTTTAGTGCACTGGGGAAGTTTTAAAAAACCAAACCACTCACTACAAAAAAAAAAAAAAGACTGGCATCAATTTGTGTCAGCAAGAAATATGAATGCTTGTCAAGAATAGGTTCCTAATCGTGCCGTGAAGTGATTATATAGGTAACAGCTGAAGGTCCTGCTTCTGGGGGATGTCAAATGGTATTACACCTGGTGCTACATGGTTCCTGTGTTTTGGTATGAGTAGGCACTCATTTCAGTTTGTATTGCAAGTAGGATGTGAATCATTCTACGAAAATGTGGTTATGGTGCCTTTTTCATCGCACTGGTCAGAGAACAGTGGTCTCCTGGTCGGTAGTCTGGTGTGCTGGAAAATGACTAGTGGTGGCTTTCTTGAGGTGGAGGAGAGTTAGCTAATTCCATGGTGTAAATATTCCTGCCATAGCCAATGTCAAGTTACTACCATGATGTCCCTGGTTTCAGGGCTGGGAAGAGATGTGCATAATCAGCTCTGGCAAGTGGTGCAAGCCAACTCCAGCATACCACTGGCAGTAGGTGGAACCAAGAGGCAGAATGCTCAGGTCAGGGCTACATCTAATCATTCATAGGCATGAACAAGCTGTGGAGCTTATTCAGAGAAGATTACTTTCATATAGAATTTTGCTGATGGCATTCAATTAATACACTTGATGAAAGCCATCTTTGGGCAAATAAACATGGAAGAATTTTCTAAAGTTAGTAATGTGGACCAAAAAGGAAGGGACGATCTGTGTGATGTGAAAGCTGAGAAACAGTGAAAGGATTCAGACTAGTTTGGCCCCAAATTTTTCCTTCTTCTTTCCTTCCTTCCTTCCTTCCTTCCTTCCTTCCTTCCTTCCTTCCTTCCATTTAAGATTTATTTATTTATTTAATATATATATATATGTGTATACACAGAGAGAGAGCATGAGCAGGGGAGGGGCAAAAAGAGGGAGAGAGAGAATCTCAAGCTGACTCCCCACTGAGTGCAAAGTCCCAAGCAGGGCTTGATCCCTGGGCCCTGAGATCATGACCTAAGCCGAAATCAACAGTTGGACACCTAACCAACTGAGCCACCCAGGCGCCCTCTCCCCCACCGCCCAGTTTTCTTGATCACAAA
>NW_024423343.1:82245699-82270234 GCF_017311325.1 Ursus maritimus | reverse complement strand
TCTATTTTCTTTCCCTACAGGGAGGGAAAGGGAAAGTTTTTATTTACTTACCATCTGTCCTTTATAGTATATAAGTATTTCTAGCAATATACCTTTTTCATCATTAATCATTTTCATCACTAATCATTCTCAGCAAATCATGTTTATTTCCTAAAAGTAAAGAGTCCCTTTGGGGAATTTGGACATAAGGCTTCTTGGATTAAATTGGCCCTTCCTGCCTATTAGAGTTAAGATTCTAAAGCAAAACCAAAGCCACTCCCCCTTCCCAGTATCCTTATTTAAAAATATTTTTTTCTTGTCAGAAATACAACACACATTGTATCTAAAAGTTCTATCCTCTGTATTACAAAAACCCAGGGGAAGAAGAGGCCATAATTTTCTGTTTTGCCATTAGCATGACCCTTTGGATGCTCTTGATAGAAAGGCTTGGATACAAGGGTGGTATTTCAGAATGAGAAGAGAAGCAGCCCTCTTTGCTTCTTCTGGAGCTTAGGTGTCCTTCCCAAGACTCTGCTGTGTGCTCTGCTATGTGACTGGCTTCAGTGATGGGCATCATGCATTTGCCTCTGCCACAATTCCTCATGACACCTGCTATTGCTTCTATCCATTGACCTCTGGCAGATGACAGTATGCCATTTGGAATAATGATTTTTCTACATATTCTTCCAATTTAGTTTTAAATAGTAAGGCTCAAATCAATAAAGTTGAATTTCATAGATGGTAATAGACTTGTTCTAACTTGTACCCTATAAATTCCAAGACTGCTAGGATGCTGTATAGACTATCTCCATATGCTTGATTACTCAGAATTTCTTATATTAAAATAGATATACATCTGTGGTGCTTAAATATATAACATATTAAGTAACAATGAGCATTTATATAGTTTTTACAGATTATGGAGTATTTTCAGATAAAATTATTTAATCCAAGCAATATCTTGGTGACTTTGACAGGAATTATTTCATTAATCCCAATTGTTAAGTAGAAAATTAAATTTCAGAAAGATTAAGTAATTTTTCCAAGGTCATATGATTGGTAAGAAAGAGGATAGAAACTTAAGCCTGTATCTTCTGACTCTAAACCACTATCATCCATGTACTATTAAAAATATACAAAGGCTTAACACACTTAACTTGAAAGATCAATCAGATTTTTTTTTTCTGCATTTCAACTTTAAAATCTTATTCCCCGTGTTTATAGTCCTTTGATATTCTAGGATATATCTTTCTGCTTGAAAAAAGATTACTCATTGTTTTCTCAAAAATGTCTGCCTAGGGTTTGACATCAGTTGACATTATGTAAGAAAAAATTCTCCCTAAGGTTTTTTGAATTGTACAGAGATTTTAGGAAAACATTGAAATGTCTCTTTGCTTCATAGATAGATGTCTTCTCCATTTCAAGTTTGTAAAAGAACTCACCTAGGATGTACTTTTAGTGCTTCAGTCCTCCCTCTCTCCCACCCTTCTTTCCTTTCTCCCTCTCCTCCTACTCTTTCTTCTTCTTTTGAAGAATATTGATGGATTTTGAATTTATCTGGTGCTTGGAGTGTAGGAAGTATAGAGCTGGTATGTTGTTTTAGATGACTTTCCAGGTGTCGCAGCAGCCTTTATGGAATAGTTCACCTTTATCCACTGATTTGAGATGCCCTCTTTATCAGAAGCTACATTTCTATATATATTAGGTCTGTTTTTGGTTTACTATAATATTTTACTGCTCTGTTAGTACTCATGTAATACTAACATACTCTTTTCATCATTAAGAATTTAGAATATATTTTAATATATTGTAGAGCTGATTTATCTTTAATGATCTTCTGTATCAAAGGTTTCCTGGATATTCTTATGTATTTATTTTTCCATATGAATATTATAGTTCTCTTGTCTATTTCTTAAAACAAGAAAAAACAAGATAGAACAAGCCAACCAACCAACGAAAAACAAACACAAAACACCTGTTATTTTGGGGAGGGTTATACATAAAAAATATGAGTTAACTTAAGGAAAATTGTTGTCTTTATGGTGTTGGGTCTTCAGTCCAATGAAATGGTATGTCTTTCCATTAGCTCAAGTCTTAATTTCTTTGTCATTCAGTAACATTTACAAGATTTCTTCATATGAGTCTTGCAATTTATTTTTGGTTATGTCTAGGTATGTCTTTAACTTTCATTTTCGTTCTCTTTTTTATTTTGCTGGTCAGTACATCTCATACAATGTTAATCATAGTGGAGATACTGGGCGTTCTTGTTTTGTTCCCATATCTAGTGTATTCACTAGAATATATAAGTACGATGCTAGATTGGGAGAAGAAATAAATATGTTCTTATCATGTTAAAGTATACTTTTATTCCTATTTTATTTTAGAAGCCAAAAGCAAATTAATGGATTTGACACATAAAAATTTTAAAATTTTTGCACAGCCAAAAACAATATATAAAAGTTAAAAGATAAAACTCTGGGAAAAGTACTCACAACTCACACTGTGGGAAAAAGGCAAATGCCATAAACATATTCTCAATCTTAAAAGTTCTTATCACAAGAAAAAAAAAAGTAACTATATGCAGTCCTGGATGTTAACTGGACTTACTGTGGTGATCATTTCCCAATATATATATATTCATTGAATTATGTTGTACGCCTGCAGCTAATATAATGTTATATGTCAAGTATATCTCAATTAAAAAATATTCTAGAAATCAGTGATTAAAAAATACCAACAACTTATATGTGGGCTCTTATGTATATGAAAAGATGCCCATTAGCACCCACAATAAGACAAAAACTAAACCGTATTAAGGACCACAGTGTTTCACTTACAGATTGGCAAAAGTCTGGAAGTTTGTTGGTGAGGCTTCAGGAAAGTGAAAATTATGATGTCATAGAATGCTATTTAGCTGTATCTATTAAAATCGTAAGTGTAAACACCTAATTCATCAATTCCACTTCTGGTAACTTTCTCTACATATATTTGCATATATGCAAAATGATGTAGGCAGCAGATTATTCATTGTTACATTACCTGTAATAGTAAAAGACTGGAAACAAGTGTCTATGTTAATTTTCTAGGCTAAATAACTAACTAAACTAAATTAAATTAATTATGGTACACCCCTACAATAGAATACTACACAACTTTAAAAAGAAACGAGAAACTTCTGTACTTATGTGGAAAATAGCAAGGTTCACAGCAATGTGCTTAGTGTGCTGTGTTTTGTTTATAAGGGGGAGAAATGAGACCATGTGTCTATTTGTGCTTATATATGCATAACAAAGCTCTAAAGAAATAACCAGAAATTTATGACAATGATTACCTTTGTGGGCAGTGGTGTGCAACTAAACAGAGGAGGCAAACTGAGAATGGAAGTTTCACTATATGCTTTTCAAATTGTTGACCCATCTGATTGTATTACCTATTTAAAATTATGTTTTAAAAGACATCTATTTTGTGGAGTTTATTTCTGAGAATGCAGGTTTAGTAAAAGTTTAGGTTTCTTACCTGGGTGTAGAATAGGGTCTCTTGGTTACATCAAAGCTGAGAGAAACATAAAGGAAATAATCTAGGGATTATGATGGAATTTCCTCAGAAGAGGGCAAATAAAGGAAGACCTAGCAATAGATGTCCTGGGAAATTATTGAAACTAGAGTTTGGGATTTTGTATTTTTAAGATTCTCTGAAAGAAATCCAACCAAACTTAGATTCTTTTCTCCTGTCGATTTTAATTTAATGCAAAATAATGTGGGTTTTTTTTTTTTTTACATCTGGGAATTTTAATAAATTCATAAATAATACTCAAAGTTTTTGTTTTGTTTTGAATAACCTTACCTGTCTTAAGAGAATGTGCAGAAGGTAGTCAAGATGCTTTCAATGGGATTCTGGTTGTGTTCTCCAAGGCGAAGTTCCTATAAAAGCAGGGGAAATCCTCAGTTGTCCCATTCCCACTTCATCCATGGAATTCCTCTGAGAGTGCCAGTCCATGGCAAGAGAATGCCTCCAAAGGACACAGGGCCTGAGGGAGGACCATGGGTTCAACAGCAGTTCTGGGGCTTGTTCTGATGTGCTAATCCTGTGACTGCTTCTTGGCTTTGCCCATAGCCTTGGCTCTGACTCTTGGCTTGGAACTTGGGCCTTGGCTTGGTTAACTCTGTGACTTCTGGTTCTGAACACTGGCTGTGACCCCAGAATAAATAGTTGCAGCAACCTCATTAGAACTTCTGCTCTGTGGTTCTATCCTGGTTTCCTGGCCCCAGGCTGCTTCACCAATGCCAACTCACAGACTTGAGACTTTGTCCAGAGCTGTATGGGAAAGAACTTCAGTAAACTGTGAAGGTCTATACAAATATAAGAGATCAATAAAATTATTGTCATCCAACGTTTTGACAAAGACACCAATAAGGAAAGCAGATGTATGGTGATAAGCGAAAATGGCCAAAGCCTTTGATGATAGTTATCAAGAACCGGATCCTTTACTTCTCTATCTATATTGGAAATGACTACCTTAATATATGCGCAATGTATTCATTCCATTAAGGAAAAAATCTTCTCTCCAAAGTTTATTTACCATGCTTGTTTTGCTCCTGTGTTTCAGACTCATATAACCAACTGCACCCCAGTCCCCCCATGAGGATGCCCCAAGGTAACTCAAACGGAATGTGAAATGGGGCTACAATTAAGCTCAACCTATTCTGTCTCCCCTCAAGCTTCTGTGCTCCTGCTCCTTTTGCTGGTTCTCCAGCTCAAGGAATGCTACCAGCATCTCCTAATTGACCAAGTCAGAGACCTTGACATTAGCCTCACCTCTCCCACCCTTATCCTCAACTAACAATACTTATATTCATCTCTTTCAATTTCTTCTCTCTTCTGTTGCAAGCCAATATCACTCTTAAAGGGACAATGACAACAGGCTCCTGGCTGGTCTCCTTGTCTCCAGTCCTGCCCCTGCTATTGTATTGTATGGAATAGAGAATGATATTTTGAAAATACACATCTGATCATGTCACTGCCTGTATACTGTTCCCACCTTTTGGAATGACCACTTTCCCATTGCCAGTAATGTAATTTTGCCTAATCCCTCACATTTGAACATAGATGTCAAAATCTCCAGCGGATTTTCCTCAAGACTTAGCTCTTTTATGACCAATTTAGTTGACTCTTCTGGTTTTCTCTCACAGAACTCTACTTATGCTATCAAGGAGCTTATCACACTGTGATATTGTTGCCAGGTTACTTGTCTATCTTCTTCAAAGACTGTAAGACATGTGAGGGTAGAAGCAAAAAAAAAAAAAAAAGCAATGTATATTTTAATTATCATATTCTTAGTTCCTAACATGAACCAGGAATATAATTAGGTATTCGATAATTATATGTTAAAGAATTGGGTGAATAAATGAATGAACTTTTAAAATGGAAAACAATTCAGTTACTAAAACAAGGAAGACATCTATTTCATTCTTAAGAATGGTCAATTGAATGAAAGAAATATATAGCTAAGGAACAAAAAAAAAGGTTAAAATGCAATAACATCAACAAATACAAAGAGAGATGAGGAGTTTTCTCATTCTGTAGGTGAGGTAGAAAAGAAAAAGAGATACAAAGAGCAGATTGCACCATCTAACTATATTCTCCAAGACACTTGAAAAAAGAGAGGTAAGAGGAGAGAGAGAGAAGGTAAGAGAGAAAGAGAGAGAAAGGGAGAGAGAGAGAAAAGAAACAGACACTAACATGCAAAGAAAAATAGGTTTCCTAGCAGCTGTCACGTAGGAAAGAAGGTATGATGGATATCCTTGAAACTTTTTATTGCTATAATTCTTTGGAGCTCTGATGGGCGAGAATTAACATCGTATTTAAGTTTTGCCGTAACAGACATAAATGGGGCATTACCTTTTGGCACTTGCCCCACAGGTTAGATACAGTTAGGTCATGCACAGGACATTCCTCAACTCTAGGCTAGCCCTCTCCTAGTGAAGATTTTACTGTCAAACAAATGTGAGTTTGCATGACACTACTGAGCCCAGGATTTTGAAACTAAACTTTGGGGTACTGGCAAGAAGGTGAGGCTGCAAAATTCCAATGCTTCTCCTTTATGATGATTTGTCTTTATCTGGTTAAAAATAAATCCCTGTTGGCGCCTGGGTGGCTCAGTCATTAAGTGTCTGCCTTTGGCTCAGGGCGTGATCCCGGCGTTCCGGGATCGAGCCCCACATCAGGCTCCTCTGCTGGGAGCCTGCTTCTTCCTCTCCCACTCGCCCTGCTTGTGTTTCCACTCTCGCTGGCTGTCTCTCTCTCTGTCAAATAAATAAATAAATAAAATCTTAAAAAAAAAAAAGGTCCCTGTTTGTGAACTGGATATCGCTTATCCATTTGAAATGTTGTTATTGTGTTATATATTTACTATTACATAGGAAAGTATCACATTATTATAATAAGTGTCACATTTTTTAATGAGATACAGGTATTGAAATTACTGCTGCTAAGATCTTTGGGGGAAAGGCAGTACCCTGATTAGTAAGCTTGTATTAAGATTGTTTCCACTCTCTGACTCCCGCGCTAGCCTACCGTGGCCCGACTTCCTCCACTTGGACGCAGTCGTCATCCTGGGCTGGGGAACTGTTCGGTGTAGGGGTTGTCCTGTGCATTGGTCACTGTTTAGCAACATTCTTCGCCTCTGCCCACTGGGTGCCAGCAGCACCCCCACCTCAACTGTGACAACCAAAACTATGTCCAGACATTGCCAAATATCCCGTAGGAGACAAAACGGACCCTGACTGGAACCAGTGCTCTAGGGTTTGTAGCTTGTTTTCTGTTGTTTACCCAAATTTTACACAGTCCTGGCTATGTGGTTTCTGCTGAAACATATTTTTTCGAATGAAGAAATAAAAGTCCTCTGTCCTCCCTGTGTTTTAAATGTGTGTCACCGGGAAAAAGAAAAAAAAAAAAAAGCTTTGGGGACTTTAACTATGTGCTCAACGCTGCTTTAGGTATCGTGATGAACCCAAAAGGAGTGCACAGCTTGGTTGCTGTGCTGAAGAACTTTTTAATCAAGTTGGAGAGAGAAGACCGATACTCAAAGAATCTGAGACTCACAGAAGGCAAACTATGTTGGCAACGGACCAAAAGGCGGAGTGGTCACATTCCAAAGTGCATGGCCCAAGCTATGGGGATATTATCGATCTTTTGATTTGATGCTCCCTTGAAGGTTCCGTGACCTATTTCGACATGTGGGCAGTGGTTTATTAACTCACAGCTTTCTGCTCTGATATATAATAACCAAGAGAACAGTAAGAAAATATTCTGTTTAAACAAACCAGATCACTTTTACATGGGACGGCCAAGCCATGCTGGGGAGGAGGCGCTGAGCCTGGTTATGTTAGTAACGGAGTGGTAACTGAAGAAGACAAATCTAACCAGGCATGGCAAGCCCATAGCTGACATGTGAGCCTGTACATTTAGAGCGAGGGCACGTTAATGGAGATCATACCATGTTTTTCCGCTAACCTCAGACCTTAGCTATTTAATGATTATAAAACTTTCCTAACATTTACAAGTTTTTAAACGCATTTATTTTCTTTTATTCTGCACAACTCCTACTAGCATCAAACTGATTTGGGTCATGTGTTTTTGTGTTATCTAAATAGCATTCAAAACCCAAGCAAAAAATCCTTTCTTCACTTTTAACCATTAAAATCCTGGCTGGATAGTTTCTATCAGATTTTAATCTCCTGAAAGTTTTACTGTGATTAGTAGTGGATCTTTGAGGAATAAAATGTGGTCCATTACTATAATATCAATTTTATGTTTTAAAAAACTTCCAAACTAAATAATCTGACAAATTTCAAAAATCTCATACATTAAATGCAAAATACCCCCCCCCCCAATTTAATCAATACAAAGAACCGTAGAGGACATTAAGTCGATGGACACTGCTGGGACTATTCACAAATATTTTGGCACGTCTACCTTCTCAGACCACAGCAGAAGGTCAAATTCCCTATGGACTTCGAACTCAGTGCGGCCACATGATACATTTTCGCCAATGAAATGTGAGCAGAGTAACAAATGTTATTCCTGGACAAAAACTTTAAGAGGCTGTGCCTTATTTTCCTTTGTCGCTGTAACCAGTGCTACTTCAGATGATGGTAGGAAAGTGACCCCCGCTGACTGGCACAGAACTAGAGGAGGAAAGGAAAACGAAATTTGCTATTTGAACAACAACTACAAATACAACCCCAAAATGCCAATATAACCAGTGAGATTGGGTGGTGGTTTGTTATCACAGCATAGCCTAGCCCACTCTGTTTGATACGAAATCCAAATCCCAATTTTATTGAGAAACCTGAGGCCCATGGACATCATAGTGCTTGCTTGCAGTCTCAAATGAGGTAGACGGAGTTGATTCCAGAGTCAGTATCTGCTGCCTGGAGTAGTGTATTCTTCCTGCTCTACCAGTGATTTCCCGGATTTGAAATGTGTACCAATGGCAATCAGGAGGTGATTTTAGGTGTAGGATTCTTAAGTACTAAAGAACCACATGGAGAGAAAATTAATCTCTTTTCAATTCTCTTTCATTCCTTTTGATTACAGAAGAAAAAGTTCTCTATTCGGTTTAACGGTGTCTTTAACTCCTGTCTAGCAATTGCAAATATCCTTTTTGAAAGAAAATAATGAATGAGCAGTCAGGACTCAGGCACTAAGCCATTCTAGATGGTCACCATTTCTAGATGGAATTTAATAAGATTTTTTGGTTTCATTGAGGCAAATTTTACAGTGACTCCCTTTATATGAGATATGATGCTGGTTTTCCATTGTCATAGTCATATGAAGTTTACTTTTAGAATCTTTTAGAATTTAAGAACCAGTAGTTAAAGAAAAACATTAAGTAAATAACAAGGTGGGTGATGTGCAGATACAGAAACATTTGTGAAAATAATAGCAGCGGTCTGTGGGTTTGAAGTAAACATGACAGGGGAGGTAAAAATAACTGAAGTTGGGGGAGAAAAAATTTTACCATGTTGAAGAACCAACTCTATTTCCTCCCTTTTTGTAAATGAATAGAAATTCTGAAGAATTAAATATTTATGTGTTCTATTAATTTCTATACAATTGTGTTAGCAAAACACACTTCTTTAACATGTACTAAAAGGAATCTGATAAGCTCTGAGTTGGGCAAAAATGCACAGTTTCTCATACTTAAAGACTGAATATCACAACTAACTAGAAAAAAATCTCTGACTATAAAGAAAAAAGAAGACATCCACAATTTTACTGACCTTCCATGATCTCATTTGAACTTAGTCCCTACTTTCAGATTTAATAATCTATTTAAATAATGCTTGCATAAACTGATTTCAAGAGTATTTTCTATGAAATATTGGAATTTCTGATTATAAGTACCTTTCCTATTCTTACATTCTTTAATTTGAAGTCTCTGAATATTGTTTTCAGTTGACATTTCTTTGGTATGCATGTAGAGAAAATTTGTTTTGTCTCCGTTAGATAGCATCTTTCTTTTTGTCAACTTGGTCAGGGTGAGGGAAAGGCAAATGCTTTCTATTTAAGTTAGTAAATATATTTTCAGTGAAAATGGAAGAAACAATGGTTAGGGTAGAAGAAAGAGAAAAGATGGATTCCATCTTTTCAATTCCATCTTTTCAATAATAGTGGAGAATGGCTTAATTAACTAAAATAGGTAACGTAAAAGGAAGACCAGGGTCTGAAAAAATATACTGGGTATGATTTTGAACAATGATTCACATACTGGAGGTTTCAATAAATGGTTAATTCTCGGGCAATCCCTTCTGTGTTTAAATAGCCAAAATAATCAGAATGTGAAACTGTATGTCAAGATCTGTATATCCATTTAACTTATAGCAAGCTGAGAAGCAAAGTATCAGTTTAGGTTAATCAACTTTCAAAAGAATTTCAAAATTAAGATTCAGTAAATTCAATATTATGTAGAATGGTGGGAACTTAACATCACCTATTATCTTATTAGATCCATACCCGGGGTATAATTTATTAAATACATATGTATTTTTATATATTGAGTTTTGAGGTCTCAAGGGCCAAACTCCATTTAAAACCACAATGACCTTACAATGTCTTTGCTTTATACTGTAATTTCTACACTTTACCCCTGCTACCTTCTCAGTCAGATTGGAGTAGTATATTGCAATGATTTTTCTGGCTTTTTCACCAAACAGTGTTTTATTGAATCTAAGTATATTAAATGTAGTTGGAGAAAGATCTCTTAGCTATACGACTGAATATCTGTTGCTCTGAAAGAGTTTACAATCTAGAAAAAATAGATTTTATTTAGGATGTAAGAGTCAAATGCAAACTATGCTGGAATAATCCTGTATTGATTAGGCCGAGATTTATGTCAGAGTTTCTATTTCATTCTGTTGGAATATGGTAGAGGCATATTCGCTGTGACATTCATTTAGAAAACACGAGTTTGTTCCAATGTGATTAATATATTAGGGAACAATTTGCATAATGCAGATTTTGCTCTCTAATTTTGTTTATGAGAAATACAAGGTGAGTAGACATGGAAAACTGCAAGCAGTAGAATCTAGCTGCTTAGGGATACACACAACACACACACACACACACACACACACATCTTACATGCCTACTGGCCACCTTGTTTGCTTCATGTAGTAGGAGTTGCACCCTTCTGTCTCATTTCATGTAGCCCTTCTTTCACCTCCTCCCATTAAGACATGAGCTAAACCCTTCTGAGACTCACTTCCACAAGCAAAGTTCAGGTCTTTTTCAAGGTAAATTGACATTTGGTATAGTATTTGTGCATTTCTTAACTGTTTATCATGTGTAAAACTATGCTACCATTTTCATTAGATTTCTGAGTTCCTGATAAACTTTTTGGGTGTTGTGCCCCAACACTATTTGCCTCATAAGTCTGTTGTTTTGTTGCATGATTTTTCATCTATCTCAATTTAGCAGAACTCACTGTACATGTGTCTGTTTATTTGGGTTTAATAGCAACAGCAATAATACCAGTGATGTTAAATCTATGATACAGTGGAGGCTGTATGGAAGCTTAACACTGTAGCTGTATTCACTATTTTACTCCAGTACAGAAATATTTAGAATTTTTGAAACATTGCACTTACCTCTTATAAAAAGAATTCAGACATGTCTGTAACTTTTGCAATGTTAGTATCTTTTGCAAGGAGCCACTGTCTCTCAAATACATAGTCAATCATCTCATCTGGGAAGGATAAGGTCTTCTTGGATAATCAGCAAGTTCTCAGTTTAACTGGACCAATTATTGTCACTCTGTATATTTTCCTTTCAGCAATTAAGGGACTAGAGAATGAGGTTCAGTTTCCCAACTCATTCATTTATTCATATTTTTGGCAAGTATTTATTGAGTAACTACTATGTATCATGCACTGATCTACACATGCTGGATATTGTGGTAAGAGACACCAAAGTCTTGCCCTCATAGACCTTTATATTTACCATAAACATTGTAAATGTGCCATCCCATGAGTAATCAAAGAGAGGTAGCGGTAGATTTCTTGTGTCTTTGGTTTTGGAGTGAGTTTGTGGGTGGCAATCCTTCAGGATTAACGTTTAGTTTCAAATGGACCCTGACAAACTAGATTTAGATAGTTGTTCTCTTAGAAGGGAATGCCAAAGACAAGTATTTGAAGAAAATGTTCTCAAAAAGAATTGCTTGCTCCTGGAATGATCAACAGCTCTAACCAGGCCATGTTGTAGATGTGTGGCCTGGTACTGTGTACCCAGGGCGTGTGGTAGAAAACTGCAAGAGAGACTTGTTTGGCTTCTAGTGGTTTCCAAATTGAATTAACCAAGCAAACATTTCAACTATTCACCGCCAGTTGGAAACGTTAACTGTTCACATTAAACTTAAAATTTTTGACAATGTTTTAGTTCCTAATACAAATTTAGTTGGGCTCATTTAGTCTTAAAGGAAGAGGGTTAACTTATTTCATTTCTTCTAAATATAAACTTGCTTTCTTAGTTGGATTATCCAGGATCTTTCCCGGTTCTCCTGGCTCCTCTTTTCTTCCCAATTTCCTTTTGTTCTGCAGAGGGCTCCATGCCTTCAGTGAGGTTTTGAACTACAATAGAGGAAGAGGGGGCCTCTGTGGTCTGTTTTGAGCACTACGAAAATGTATCGGACAAGTTTTACTTTCTTAGAGTGCTATATAGTGAATTTTTTTTATGTGTCTAAGAAATGGAAACATTTTGTCTCATATAAAAAAGAAATATTTTTATACTGTGCTCCACTCACAGACCACATCAGAGGTATTCTAAGAATAGAATAGATCAAATATATTTTATGGAAATATAATGAGAAAAGGATGTGTTCCCAAAACTCACTCCGAACAAAGGAATGCAGCATAGTCAGAAATACTTTAATGCTCCTAACAATTTTCTCATGTGAAAGGCTGAGGAACGGCCCTGGTTTGAAGAAATCTCCCACTTCTCCCCAGGCTCCCTGAACTTGAGATCAGAACTAGGAAATCTATACATTGTGAAAAAGAAAATGTATGGAAAAAGTGACTTGGGGCATTAACCAAAAAGGCATTTTTTGAAAGAAGAAAACATCAATATGAAACATTTTGTCATATTTCATTTCATTGATCATATATTTATTTTATGTATTCCAGAGTACTGAAGCTTAGAAGTAACTGAATTTCTGGGGATTCATATTAGATTTGTCAGTCTGTGTTTGAGGAAACTTACTGAGAAACCAAATATATTACAATCATTTGCTTTTATCATCTTGTTCTATCATGTATACAAAGAATAGTAAGACTAAGTACGTAGAACATATACCTTTTGTGAAAAAACAATACATCAAGGACTAAATTTATATTCAAATAATAACATTCTTTTTTACAATAATAACCTGCAGGTGTTCAAGAAGCTAAACTTACTGGTTTTATTAAAGTCACCTGACCAGCAGTTATATTTTCTTCTAAGCATATTACATAATGCATTGTAACAATACGTTAGTTTGCTTTTTTAACTTTGCTAGCTGTTACACTAATGCATAAGTGTGATTTTCTTGCTTTTCCAAGATTGTGTGTTCCAGTTTATATATTCATATTTATTCTTCTGCTGCAGTCAGTGTTGCCACCAAATGTCTGTATTGTCTTGCTGAGTTTATTTTGCTTGATAATTTTTCACTTCTGAGATATTCTAAATTGGGCAATAATATTCAGCCCCCTTTCAACCCTACATTGTAGTTTCCTAAAAAATATATGCATTCTCAATGGATTACTGTTTATTTACTGTATATACTATAGTACAGTCTGAAGGGACTACAGAGTCCCATGAAAGAAAAATCATCATAATATTTATGCATTAAACACACATATTCATGTACATATATCTATTTTTTGAAAAAAACCAAAATGCATATGCTATCATGGCCCCCAAGGTAGCAATAACATATGCAGAGAAAATTTATGCAGTTCCAGGCTGTGAACAGGATTTCTAAGAGCTACTTCCAGAAAACATTACCCCCCTCCTTGTTCTTCAATCTGTCCACTTACTTCACTCTGAAGACCTCCTTCTCTTTCTAAATTGACTAGTGAGCTGGATGAGTTAGTCTAATCATTTAGGTTTGCTACTTGGTGACTTCGGAGGAGCAGTGGAAACATTTTTAAGAAAGTGGAGGGGGGGCGCGGGTCCGTGTGTATAGTGTGTGTGTGCGTGCGTGTTCTTTTGTATATTTTTTCCCTCATAAAGAATTCACAGTATGGATACACTGCTTAAATATAGGACATAGCTTTATTTTTAAAAAGCTGAATGGTGTATTGAGGTGCATTTTTGTCAACTTAAATTCCTCTAGTTATTTTCAACTAGGATAACAAATAGAAAGTATGTAACACTTAGAAATAATTTAAAATTTTTTCAAAAGATATATTTTTAAAATCTCACTTTTTAAAAATCTTCTGAATGAGAAAGGAAATCTTACTGCTTCCATTATATAACAAGACCTGCTCCAGGAGGATAAAAATGGTAAGAAGCAAATCATGCTCAGTCTTAAATGACATATATTCACATTTGTGAGATAGTGTTTAAAATATTATACTATGTACTAATATTACAGCATTTAATATTTATGTAATGTATCTATTTTTATATGTTCATATATAGTGTATACATTCCTGTGTTATAGGCATATAATTATATATTTTAGCATAATATTTAAAAGTATTATATAGTATTACATGTTAGTTAAAACATGCGAACTGCACTAAAATTCTGTTATTTGGGGGCTTTTCCCCTAAACGCTGATGGACCATGAGGGAATATCTGCACTTGAATACGATTAAATGAAAAATTACATAGAGTTTATGTGGTCCTGAAATCTCATTCCACTTACATTTCTTGTTTTGCCTCCATTTTTTCATAAATAAGTTGGACACGGATTAAAGAATGTATATTCAAGATCCATTTTTATTAAAGTCATGGATTAAAAAAAAATAATTTTTGCCCATGGTGAGATAGACCATTCTATTTTTCATGATGTTAATTCTTAGTGATGCTTTTAAAATAAGGTTACATTTTGCCATCTTATACTTTCCATGCTTTGGTTCATTTTCCATAGATTTTTTACCCAGTCCCATTGGCTGATTCATCATTATACCATACAACGGCCTACAGGGTCTTCCATGATCTGGCCTCCTGCTCCTTCTCAGGCAGCCTCCCCTGCACTCTCCCCACTGACTTGCTCTGCCTCAGTCACACTGGCCTTGTGATTGCCCCTCCAACATGCCAGGCAATCTCCATCCTGAAGTAGGACATTCACTTGATTGTTTCCTTTGGCTAAAATATTCTTCCCCAGATATCCATATGGCTGACTCTCTTACTTCTTTCCACTCACCTCTCAGTAGGGCCAACCTCATCACAATATTAATGCTTTAACCTGTCACCGTATCCTTTCCCACTCAGAATGCCAGATCCCTTTAACTGTTCAACTTTCTATTTCCCCTGTTTATTATATTTACTGTCTGTCATTCCCTAAAGAATGCAAGCTACATGAGGCAGGGATCATTGTCTCTTTGCTTGCTGATATATCCAACTACCCAGATTTGTGCCTAGCGTGATACACTCAATCATGTTCTTTGAATGAATTCAATGAGTTAATGAATGAATAAAGAAACACAAGATAGTTCTTTTCAGTGACTGCAAAGGCTTCCCATCTCTCCTCATGGCTATTTCTTTTCTCTGAATATGCTCCAGTGTGTTGGCATTCCTATAAAAATATCATCCCACAGTTTTCTTAATACACACGGATCAATTTCGAGTGTAAAGGGAAAATCAGTTTTATGATTTTGGGCACTATACTGATAGTGATTTTGTTTGTCATACTGTTGATTCATAGGAAAATTATAATTAACTAGAACACTGAAACTATCTTTATATGAGCTACCCTTATGTTTCATGCTCCCTCTTCCATGCTTGTGTTGGTTCTATGGATATAAATGTTGGAATTTGAATTTATTCTTTTAACATTTGATTATGTTATAGCTGACACAATTATTACAGGTTGTTGAGATCTTCACTTCCTCCTTGCATTTGGTCATTGGGTAAATACTAATTAAATAACTACCTTGTACAAGGCACAGAGACACAATGGAGAACAAGAACATAGGGATCTTAGCAGCTCTGTCGGAACTTACAACCTTGAGGGAGGAGAGGGCATTAAAATATAACCATAATGCAAAATAGTAACTGTGATGGAAGCCTCTCCCACAATATAAACATGTAGTAGGGGGTTTGATCTGTCTCTAAAATAGGACAATTGCTTTGAGCTCTGAAAGATTGGTTAACTAGTGAGAAATGTGAAGGAAGAAGTTCCTGTTCAGAGGTGACCGTGGAGAAAGTTTTGTGGCATACAGCAACATAATGTGTACAAGAACCTGAAAGAAGAACTAAGCGTCTAAAGTTAAGGATGTGCAGGAAAATGGAGTGAGATAGGGTGCAGGTGGGTAGGGACCTGATCCTGCAGGACCTTGAAAGCAGGGTCAATGAGTTTCTTGTCTTAGATGCTCTTACCCGTCTGCCATTTAGAAGTCCTCAGAGGCAAAAGTTATTTTGTCCACTCTATCAAAAAGCAATGTGGTGGTGTTTTACCTTCCTTACTGAACTTAGATAGTCCACATAAGATTTATTTTAGTTAAGACACAATTACAGTCTTCAAGTATACGGACCCAAGGGAATAAGAAGATGGAGGTTGGGAAAAGTCTGGTAATAAACAGCTCTCCTTTCTCTCCTCTGAGGATAGCACAGTGGGGAGTAGTTGTAAAATGCAGCAGAGAGTTGAGTAGAGCCAGGAAGCAGCACGTTTTTTTTTCAACTTTTTCTGTCTTGGCTTATATTTATAGGGTCAGGAATAAGAGTTGTTACAAAACTTCCATTTAAAATTGGATGTTCCCTTTCAAATTCAGAGTTTAAGCATCTTTTTATTGTTGTTCAAACTTTTCTCATCCTCAGAATAAAGGGCAAATATAAAGAATGTCAAACAAATGACAAATACAAATTAGATATTAACTTAATGCAACCTGAATGTACTTTTTCAATATCCCAAAGTACAAGTCTGGTAATAATTTCCTTATTTCAGAACATCACTCCACCCCCACACATGCTTATTAGCAGGAAGTCTACTGTAGGGAGAGGCTTCCTCCTACCTTCTGAATTGTTCAAGAACCCCGGGGCTTGGCTGATAGAAAAGTGGTGCAGATTCAATGTCCTGCTTCCCAAAGTTTTGCTGAGAGAAGTGAAAAATCTGAGGCTTCTACCTGTCATTTAGTTAGGCCCCATTTGTCAAGGCCCCTGCAAAGCCCACAGTGGTGTCACATGGTGGGATTCCAGCGAAGTCTTGTCTGACTTCACAAATACGTATATCCTCAGTCATTCTTTCCCAGGACAAAACTCCAGTGTTGGGGTTGGACTATGACGAGCACTCAGTTCTCTCTCTGTGATCTGTCAGAATAAATTCTCTCCCAGAACCTGTGGGGCCCACTCATAGAGCTAGAACTGGGAGTCCAGATGCAGGTTTGGCTTGCTTATTTGACCAACTCAAAGGAAACAATTGCTATTGAGAAATCAAGATGGGTGAGGCCAAGGATCTTTCTATCTGATAGGCACTGCTATCTCTCTAGAACCTAGAACGGAATCTGATATAGAGCAGATGTGCATTTATTTGTGCTATTAATAACTGGATGGAATAATGACTTCTGTTAAACAGATTCTTTTATGACAGAATTGTGGACACAAAGTATCTCACCAAGCAAAAGGACAATAGCTGATATTCTTGGCTCAAAGTTTAAATCTAAGGCTATTTGACAGAGTATTGGAAGAGGAAATAAGTGGAGAAGGTATAATGAGGAGAGTAGGGTGAGAGATTGGGATAAAGAGCTAGACTGTTTTTCAGAAGCAGATTACAATAAAAACTTCACCTTCACAAAGTATTTAGTTCTCTTTTTAAAATAAAGGAGAAAAGAAACTTTTCATGGTAACATAAAGCAAATTATTTTTTCTTAATTCTTCATACACGTATAAACATTCTCCTTCATATTTAGCCCTCACACAAATGTTCTTGAAATATTCTCATGTGTAATATATATTTAAGGTGCATGTCTCCTACATAAAAGTATATATATTTAAGTAAACTAGATTAAAATTCAAAATAAAATTTGGTAGAATAGCTCTCAAAATGTTACTTTATTGTTCCTTCTATAAAAAACAAAACAACGGGATACTTAAGATAACCATCTATGTACTGCATAAATTTCATATACGTGATTTTATTACACAGAGTGTAAGTCTTAATTAGGTAATTTGTATCTTAACCTCCAAAAGAGACATTCTGGCCTACTGGGCACATAAAAGAGGATTAAGAAACAAACCTACCTAATCATGTAATTATATACCGTGCCAACATATTGAGAACCTAATATAAACCACTAAGATTTCTCATGTAAAGGACCGCATTCTCCAATAGTACGTTCTGGTAACTTTCTTTCCTTCAGGTGAAACTCATATTAACTTATGGAATAAAGTGATGAGGTAAAAAAAAAAATGTGAATTCACTTATGTCTGTCACATAAATTTAAATCCTATTATGTAATTAGGGTTGGTACAGATTAAATAAGAGGACATTATTTGTTTTTAAATTCAATATATGACTGGCATTCCTTTATCTCAGATCATTTGGCCTTTGTTTTATTCCTGAAGCAATATTTAATGTCTACATTAACTTTAGAGTTCTTGTTATGTGTTCTCATGGAACTTTGATCTGTATTTAAATTAATATTTATTTATTTATAAAATTTATAAGTCTCTGTTGAGAGAGCAATTCTTGTGCTAATTCCCAATCAAAATTTCTGATTTTCCTTTGTTTGAACAACATCAACTTTAACTTCACTTCTGCATAATTCCTAGGGATTTTCTCTCATCTAAATGATTCCCAAGAATAAACTATGATGTTTTTTAGTTGGAAAAGAAGCATAATTAGGATGTTTGTCTTAGGAAATTCATAATGTAGAAACACAACAATTTACTGGCTTACAATTTAGGACTACCTCGAAATGAAATTGTGAAATATAATAGCCATTTAACCCAGAACAGCAGAGGAAATTAAAAATTATATTAGACTGTATAGTGTATTTACTTTTGGGCAATGGGGGCAAAAGTATTCTAAATCTAGCAAGATATTTATTAAAAGGCTACTAGAAGGCCAAGAAAATAAGGTAGACAATTTTTAAAGATCCAAAGAATGTTTTTAGTAATATTTATGGATATCTGTTTGGATTGCCTTTACCTGGTTCACCAAAGCAACCAGTCTATTTGGTTTATTTAGTTCTGTTCAACACAGTGGTCAATCTGGCATTTCTTTTGTCTAAAGATGGTCAGGCCCACCATGCTTGGTTGAAAATACTTGCTACATTTGGACTTTGAGACAATTGGATTTTTAAGTCTCAAGTGTCTTTGTATTTTTTATTTCTGAAAATTGAAATTAGGAACTCAAATCCAAACATTCTTGGTTATCATTCAAGGAGTATTTATTTAATCTGCCTAAATAAATTGTAACCATTTTGGTGGTAGGGTTTATGCGTTATACACCTTTGGGACCCCTTAATAGCAGTAAATACTGTGGTTGAAAACATCTGCATTAAAGTAGACAAAAACAGACTTAACCTCTGACCCTGTTTCTTACTAGCTGTGGGATTATGGGCAAATTACTCAACCTCTCTAAAACTCTAAGCCTGTAAAATGGGAATACTAGTAATATTGAGTTATAGGTAGGATTAAATGAGATAATAAACTTTTAGAACAGTACCTGGCATATTGTCAGTGGGAGATATTGGTAAAAATAGTAGGTTTTTTTTTTCTCCCTACTTAATAGAATACTATCTTGACTCTCTATGAATGTTTGGTTAAGTGATGATGATACTTACTCAGGCATATATAGGATTTGGGGCATAAAGTAATAAAAGAGACCAGATGATGGTCATCACACTAAATTATTGTATCCCCATCTCCTGGAAACACAGTATATTTATAGAACATTATATAAATATCACCCCTATATGGTTGATCCATTCAAGTTCTTATCCTGTATCCATTTTGAAGAAGGCTTCAGTTCATCAACATATCCTTTATGAACCAGTTTGAACTTCACAGTGCTTTGCAGGCAATGTGGAATTTTACTGACAATTTCGTGGTGGGTGGATGGGGGGCATGTTGGAAAGGTAATTTATATTTGACTGCACCAGGCAACTTGTGAAAAAAAATGCCCATTAGACATCTCTGTTCTTCCCAGAGAGATAGATTCCTTATCTTCCCTCAACATCAAACCCTCTTTCCTTCAAATCTACTCTCTTGTCATAAGAACTTCAGCTCCTTTTTCAAGTTCATATGCCCCAATCACTGACAAAGGCTGCAGGTAGCTGAACCAACTATCCTTAGAAAGCAGTTTTTAGACCATCTGTTTCTTTTTCCAAATATGCTCCCTTATGGGTCTCTCACTCCTTGTGTCGATGCTTCATCCCAATAAGCACAGCAAAGTAGACCTTCCAGAAAGACCAAGGTCTTCTTGGAGAAGATTCTGATATTAAGAAAATTGAAATTTTTTTGCTGTCATTACTTGTAGAGGATATTAAGTCTGAAAAGATTTAACTTATTTAAATATATCTAATATTTATCAAGTGCTTACTCTGTGCAGAGCACTGGATAGGTAAAAGGAGAGAACAGAAATAGGATCAGCAAAGTCTGTGTCCTCCTGTCTGTGGAGAGACAGACACTTAAATAAGTACTACCAATAAAGGGCAGATTTTAATAAATAGAGCTTAGGCTGGTATGTGGACACAGAAGGACAAATTCATCTTAGCTGGGTGATTCCAGGAAACAATAATTTCGATTGTCTGAAATTTTATCTCTATCCTAAAGGAAGGATTGAATTTTGATTTGTAAATATTAAGGTCAAAGTATATTGAAAGAACTATTGAGGGGAGAGAAATATTTAAGAAAAATCTGGGAGGGATAAGAGAAGTTGTGTCGAGTGAGCCATAGGGATTTAGGGTTGCTGGTGGGATGGAGAAATGAGAGACAGTATAATGGAAAGTAAATCTAGAGAAGAAGGCTTGGGATAAAATCATGAAAGCTTAAGGGAAGTTAGTCATGAAAAGAAGTCATGAAAATTTTTTGAATTGCTTTATGACAAGTGGGTTGGGGAAGAATCTGGGGTCAAGAATTGAGGTTATTAATATAATAAGGGCTTTTTTTCTGGAATCATTATATTATTGAGCTACATCTATGATTTCATTTAATACACACAACAACACTGTATTATTTGCATTTTACCAAGGGGAAAACTAAGATACAGAAAGGTAAAATAATTTGTTCAAGAACACATAGTGAGTGACCAAGCTGTGGTTCATATTTAGGACTTTCTGATTCTAAGTTCTTGGTTTTAATTTTTTCTCTTGTCATATAGGAGTTGCTATTAATCAGGTGAAAGTAATGTAATTCTTCACTTGAACAACTGAAATGAAAAGGGAGGTAGATGGATATAAGACATTACACACATGTAAACTGTGTGTTTATACAGAAACTGTGTGTTTCCAAGATTGGCTGGCTGGGAGCGGTGAGAGAGAGTAAGAGATCTGTAGACAGAAAGAGAAAAGAAAAAGGGCACCGTTGCCGCCTATGTCCCCAAACAGGAGGAAAGTCTCGACCAGAAACCAAAACCGGGAACTCATCTTTAGTAGGAGATGATTGAAATGGTATGAAATGATCATATCATGGGGAGGATGAGACTACATGAGAAGGATGAATGGAAGAAGGGAATTAACAGAAGGACAATGAGCCAGGAGGACAGCCGGACAGGACGAGGCAAGAGGCTAGAGTTTGACAAGGAAGAAACTATGAATTATTCATGAAAATGGAAACTATACAAAATGCTGCAAAGCAGTCAAGTGCTTACTCACTGGGCAACCCCGGGGAAAATCAGTCCATTTCTCGAAGGTGCAATTTTTTTCAAGATGCTGTTTAAAAAAATGTTGTTATAGGAAATGTGATTGTGGGAACAAACGCACTACCACATGGAAAATGCTGAGTGCAGTGCCAGGCATTCAGTTCCTGTTCAGTGAGGTCAGCCATCAGTATCATTGTGAGCGGCATCTTCATGATCTTCACCAACACCATTTTTGATAAGAGTTGAAGGACACACTTGGAATGATGACTCATAAGTTTTTGGTGACATTTAAGTAAGTAGTTTCCATCCTTTATGGTGCAGGAACAGATTACGAGGGAGTGGGAGGAGTCAAAGAAGTAGAGAAAGAAACCCTGAAGTATTTCTCAAAAACTTCGCAGTAAATGTGAGAGTAGAGGGCTGTGACACAATGGCGATTAATCCAGGAGGGTTTATCTAGAACTGAGCATTTGGCTCTGAGAGGAAGAAGGCAACGGAAGAAGAGAAGATAGGAATAACTGAGTGGAATGTGGTTTCAAATGGACATGGAAGAAGTGGTCCTTCTGAAGCAATGTCAACGTTAGCAATCTCGTAACAGAATTATTTGATAATATGGGTTTTTCATGCACAGGTGGGATAAGTTACAGAGAGATTACAATGGGTGTATCTTCATTCAGTGATTCATTTCTACAGTTCAATTCCCAGCATGGAAATTATTTGTTGTTATTCCCTGTTGTGCAGTGACTGCATTTTTTCCATTTTTTAAATATCAATGATGCCGAGGAGAGGTCTTAAGGAATGCAATTTAGACTCCTGATGGTCTACAAGGACATCACTGATTTGACTGTTCTGAGAGACAGAGAGAGAGAGAGAGAGAAACATCTCATTTCTCCCCTTGTGCCAAAGGACATGAGAGTGAGTAAATCTTCACGGGGTATGAGATTGCAATAAAGATGTGTGCAAATTTAGATGGAAATTAGGCATGTTCCCAGGGCTCTTGGAAAATTGCCAGCATAGCCCTCAAGACATTGCCTTTATAGACTATGTATATATTTATTTCTTTGTAAATCCAGTCTATAGAGTTTTCTGTTTATGATTGTTCCCAAGGACATTCTTTCTCCAAGCATTTCTCTAAGCAGATACTCACTCAAAGCCAGTTTTCAAACCATATCAAATGTAATCAGTATTTTCTGTGAAATTCTCTCTCACTGATATTACTCTTTTGTTTCTTACAATTTCTATTGTGCAATAATCATAGTAAAGACTTATCAAAAATGTGTAGGCATGTGTGTGTGTATGGGGGAAATTCCAAATGTGGGGAATTAACAGTATTGATTAGTTATCAAACCCCTCAAACACATTTTAAATGTATCTTGAAATATTTTTCGTTTTATACTATAGTTTAATTCCTCAATGTCCTTTACATTCTAAGTCTCTAGAGCTTGAGTTTTTTTCTGGAAAGCACAATATGATAGTATAAGTTGGAATGTAGGCTATTAATTGCTAAAATCACGAATGCTACTACTTTCAAAATACTTGACCATATCAATCTCTTTTTCTTATGCTTTCACTTTACTAATTCAAAAAAGCATATGCTAAAGTAAAGAATACTAAACCACTTTGAGTTAAAGAAGGTTATAACGAATTATAATTTCCCTGAAAGACACAAATATACTTAAATTGGTGATGTACGTGCTTTTTTGGTGGTTTTCTATCTTTACACATAATACTAAGTTTCTTTAAAGTAGTGCAGTTCTCCATATAAAGATTTATTACCCAGAAAAAAATAGGTCATTCTGAGATTCAATAGTTACAAAAGTGGAGAATATTAGTTTTGGATGTATTTAAACTCTCATGACTTAATACATGTATGAAATACTGCGCCCACTTAATCTGTATCTTTTGTGTTCTTTGTATTTCTGAGTATTCCAACTCAGAATGGAATCACTGGATACTGCACAGTTATTTATTAATTTCTATTTTCTGTTTATTTTATTAAATATTTATTATTACTGTATTAATATTATAATAGCTTTTCATTAAATAAAATTGGTGCCCTCCGCATGCATTTTATATTTCTGTTTTCCAAATTTATAGCATATTTAGAGAAAGCATCTTGGTTGGAGATTTGGAGAAAAGTCTGTTTTTTAACCAGAGGTATAAGCTCTGGGCTGGAAATCAGACCATTGGTTCTTCTGGCTCTTACGACCAGCCAAGGACCTCAGGCAAGGAGGGAAAACCATCCATAAGTGGGCAGGGAAATGTCTGTCTTGCATCCTCTATCTCAGAGGACTGCCTTTAGAATCCCTCAAGAGTTTATAAAAGTATCTTGAGTAATGTTAAGAGCATACATTTCTTTTTTACTCAAATAAATAACATTTTATTATATCTTTCTAATTACCCTCTTGAAATAATGCTGTAACTCTCAATTTCCTAGAATGTTTTAAAATAAAAATTATGTACAAATCATACCAGTTCCAGTTTCTTAAGTATTGGAGGTCTTTTGACTCCTCAAGGTTTTTGGTTTGAGGTTCATGTAAGTTGAAGTGGTTATAAACTGGGCTTCTATTTCATTTATTTGTGCTATTAGTTTAACCAAGCAATTCATTACCCATTGTATGCCGTTTCAGGGCAGAAAATTCAAAGAAGAGTTTAATGATAAAATTTTTAAGTGGCTGCATTAGAACCTAACCTCGGTTCCCATTGTAGTGTAGTGGTTTGCCTTATTGTGTATTTAATAACATCTATAATGGTGGATATGTGGTAGGTCTTTTCAATTTGGAAACTTGTATCTTCTGTTTATGAATATTTTCTTTAAGATGATTTCTTCCCTTTCTTCACTTTTTTCCTGGAACTCTGATTATTTGGATAGTGGATCACCTGGACTAACCCTCTAGTTTTCACTTTTCTCCCCAACTTTCTGTCCTTTTCTGTTTCCTGAGAGATTTCTTTACCTTTATTTTCTATACTTTTTTGTTTAATTTCTACTATCATATTTTTAATTTTCAAGAGCACTTTGTAATCTGAATATTCCTTTTGAATGTTCCTTTTTAA
>NW_024423343.1:82152865-82242748 GCF_017311325.1 Ursus maritimus | reverse complement strand
ACTTTGTAATCTGAATATTCCTTTTGAATGTTCCTTTTTAATAGCTATTTATTACTGTTTCATAATGCAGTATCTCCTATCTCTTCAAGAATGTTGATTAAATTAAAAAAATCTCTTTTGCATGAAATCTCAAGTGTTTCCATCTTTCTTTTCTGTTGTTATTTCAGTCTTTCTCATGTTAGAGTATTTCTTTAGATGCTTAGATATTTTTAATTATCTGTTAATATTTAAAAATGTGGCAGTGAAAGTTTTCTAGAAAGCTCTGAGTATGTGGATGGTGTTTGTTGATTGTGGTTCCTGCTATAAGTTTATCTGGCTGGGACATTTCTTTGGGGAACATTACGTAAGAATCTTCAGGTCTTCTGTGAGTTGGTATATTTCCCAGAGAGATAACTTCTATTCTTCTGCATAGGATGGATAAAAGTGATTGCCAGCATTTGAGGGAGCGGAGGGCCTATGCAAAGTGAGGGAAAAAAGCAGTTGGTCATTTTACTCAAATCACTTCTTTTTCTCTATTATCGTCTCATGGAATTAATAATTCCTCCACTCATCCCGGCTCAAAATCTATAAACTCTCTTAAACTATTATTCCTCCTTTATTTATAAATCCAAATTAATAAATCCAAATCAATAGCCATATTTTATCTTCCACTATATTGCAAGTTATTTGTTGGCAGGACCCAAAGGTCAGAGCAAGGTGAAAAAGTGTTTAAGAACATGGACTGCAGAGCCAGATTTTAATCTTAGTTCTGTGATTTGCTATCTGTATGACATTTTTAATACTTTTATCATTTCCAAGGCTCAATTTTCAGTACTTCCCAGGATTTCTTCAAACCTAAGAATTAACATTCTATATATTTTTTTTCTCAACAAGGAATTTTCTCTGTATATTTTATAATTTTTATATCTTGTATTCTTTTTGTTGTTAAAAAATCTAGACAATGTTATAAATAAAACATTATTTACGAATTCATCTTCCATTCTGATGTACCACAAATCCTTTTTCCTATTAATACTAGTGCTTAACCATACTTTTGTAAATTTAAAATTTATAGTTTTTCTCCCTCTATTACTTAGACTTTGCTTCTAAACCTCCTAATCGTTGATAGATATTTTTCTGAGTTTGCAAGGTCTTTAGAAACTACTCATCTTTCCATTTACTTAGGAAATGTTTTTCTTTGGGTTACACTTATCTCCTAGAACTTTTCTTTTATTACTGCGTGACCTATGTAATGAAGTTTTTTACATGGCCAATATGTATTCATTTTACTCTTCCTTAACAACTCTGAGAACCTTTCTGAAGAATGGATGCATAGGATGTGGCGTCTAGAATGCGTATAAATTTTAGCTGTTCCATTCTTCTGCAGTGTGAAGTAACAGTGATTCAAGTGGAACTTCAGTCTATGGGAAAGAGTTAGGTGTGGCCTGGCATTAATGGCGGCCATACGATGTAGTGTCAAGTGTAGGGGAAGCTGTGTAGACAGAATGTTTTGTCTTTGAGAAAGATTCAGAAATTGGTTACCATGCTCTGTTTCTATTGTAAATAGGCCATGTTGAAAGAAGATAGCATAATGTAAAAGCATTTTAGAGCAGACTGCTCAAGAATGAATTGAGACGGAAGAATTGCTTCCACAATAGCACCAGTAAAAAGGTCCTTTTCATTTGAGTCAATGGGAGTTTGAAATATGTTAAGATGGAAATCTTCTTTTTTAATGGCAGGCTGGATGCTAAAATATTATTTACTTCTTGGTGTTTTACGGCATTGTGGTTTTCAAAGCCTCTCTCCAAAGATGGCTAAGATGATCTGAATATGACATGTTCAGGGAAACTTTTCTGAGGTTAAATTGCTATTTAGAAATGTCTTTTTACCTTTACTTATTTATTTGAAAGCTTTCATGTGCTTTGTAAATAAATTTTTGGAATTATCCCTTAAGTGGCTCAAGTTTATTTGCTAATTGATAGGAAACACAAGATGTTAGGTCTTTTTTACTTATGGCTGGGCTATGAAGATCTACGCTATATGGTGTGGATAATCTTGGCTCCTCTTACCCGTGATTTAAAAACACTTTACTTCTCCAGAAAAAAAGCAACAATACAGACTTGAAATATCTTTGTTTTGTGTTTCCTTTTCTTGCTTGCTTAATACAGTCATACCTTTTCTAGCTGTTACAATTTTCCTGTTTATCAAGTGTGGTTTACTCTAAAAATCATATCATCTAAAAATCATATCATCAGCTCATAAGCCAAAACACACTGGAGTGATTTCGCGTCAAAGAATGCAGAAAACTGTGGGAACTGTCGTCTGGTAAAAGGGCAGTGTGCTCAGATGTGTGCTGCGGGTCTCTCAGCCACATGACTCGGATATGATTCACCCACTCGGCAAGTACTAGCTCTGACGGTGTGTGCGCATGTGATTTATGGTTGAACTCCCCCGCTTACGGTGCTTATCACAAGGAAGGGCTGCTGGACTGACAATGCGGTAGACACAACAACTTTTCTTGCTTTTTTCTTTTTTAGGTTCTAAGGAGCTTGTAAGAGTGACACGTTCTTGTTTTATTTTTTTCCATCCTTTCATCTCTTTCTACATGTACATGTACACATTCAAATATATGCATAGATACATAGACATCTATCATATCTGTGCCTCTCTATTTTTATATAAATGTAGCCACAGACCTACTTTAAAATTTTCTGTTAACTTTAAATATATACTGTTAAATATATATATATATATATATATATGTACATGCATATAAAATTTCTGTTGACTTTAAATATACACATAAAATACAGTTATTTTGAAGACGTTAAAGTCCAATAGATAACCTACTTCATCAGGTGGGATCATATGATTTTAAAAAAATGTGTGTTTGACTTTGACAATAATTGCATTATTTTTATCCATACAATTTAAGAGAGACTCGTTCATTGCTCCCTTTTCATATAATAAATATATATAAAATATATGCAATTATATAATATATAATAATTATATAATAATGCAATTATATAATAATTATATAATAATGCAATTATATAATTATATAATAATAGATATTGCATTTATTTTATAACAATGAAATCACATTATATTTACTTGTTTGTATAACATTTTATTAGAAATCCCTCCAAGACAACTGGTACATATCTAGTTATTATTACTTTATTACTTTTTTATTTATTATTTTAGAGAGGGTGGAGGGGCCGAGGAAGAGGGGGAGAGAGAATCTCAAGCAGACTCCTCGTTGAGTATGGAGCCTGACACAGGGCGCTATCCCACGACCCTGAGATCATGACCTGAGCCTAAGTTAAGAATAGAATGCTTAACCAACTGAGCCACCCAGATGCCTGCTAACTAATTATTTTAAAAAAGGCTACCTAATATTCTATGGCAAAGAGGAATCACAATTTATTTAGTCTTTGCTCTTATAATCATTCATTCCACTCCCAACCAACCTCAGATTTGAGCTATTACAAATAATGTCTTTGCACATACTCCTTTAAATACTGTTGGTTTTATTTCTACAAGATGGAATATAAGAAGTGGAATTTCTGCTTGAAGCATAGATAGATACATAGAGATTTAAAAAATATTTAATTAAAAGAATTCAAATTTCTAGTAGGAACTACACTTCCTTTTTAAAAAGTTTGTCATTTTATGGGTGTAAAGTGATAACTCATTATTAAATACTTTAATACGCATTTCTTCAATTAGCACTTTGAAAATCTCTCTCTCTCCATAATATGTTTATTACTTACTTTGTTTCTCAGTTTGGATTCACTTTTCTGTAAATTGCCCATGACTCCTTTGCCCATCTTTCTACAGAGTTGGAGGTATCTTCTAAGATGACCTCCATGATTTCTGCCTCATGATATTTACACCCTCATGTAAACTTCACCCTTTAAATACAGGCTGGATTTAGTTACTAGCTTCTAACAAATAGAATACAGAAGAAGCAATGGGATGTCTGAGATTGGGTTACAAAAAGGCTGCAGTCTTCTTTCTAAGTGCTCTCTCTTGCTCAGTTTGTATTGTTTACCCTGTGGGAAGTCAGCTGGAATGCCATGAGGTGGCCCATGTGGCAAGGGAATGAAACCTGCCAAAAACCGTGTGAATGAGCTTAAAAGCAGAGCTCTCCTCCCTAATTGAGACTTCATGAGCCTGTAATGGTCAACAGATTTATTGCAACTTTATGAGAGACCTAGAGCAGGAGGAATCCAGCTAAGGCACTTTTTGATGCTTGACCCACAAAAACTGAAAAAAATGAATGTTATTTTAAGCTAAATTTTGGGAGCAATTTATTATGCAGCAATAGATAACTGCTACATATAGGGTTCTTACATTTTTCTCATCACTTTATAACTGCTACATTATGGTTATTTATAAACTTTCATATTCTTTGCAGATAGTTTTCCAACTCTAACATGTGAATAATGGCTTTATTTATGCTATATTTTGCTATGTAACCTAAGATAAGTTTGCATAGTCAAATATCCCCTCCCCCTTTTAACCATTTGGCCTAACATTATGTAAAATACATAGCATTCTAATTTTTTCTATGATTTTTATTGTTTTATATTTACACTTAAATTCATATATATATATGTATTTTTTTATATAGCATTATATAGCATTATCTGTATGTTATATCGCATGGGGAAATCCTCTAATTTTGCTAGCTTTTTCTTTAGGATTTCCATGTCTTTGATTTTTGTTCTGTGTTTTGAGATATTTCCTGTACTTAATGTCTCAAGACAATTTCTCAAATTTTAGTAACATACCCACCTTCAGTTTTTATGTGGATTTTAAAATTCAATAAACTTGTTTCCTAGTTGTGTTGTTTTTTCCTAGTGTAACTGAATCATTTTGTATGCACTTACAGTTTGTTTTGTGGTGGATAAATTCATCCGTCTCCATTGTAATTCTGCTGTACTAGGAGCTGCCTACTCTGCTTGCTCTGCTTGTTCTCTCCCGCTAGCTGGCGGTCCCTGAGAAGCACTTTTCTTTGCCAGGTTGTTGTTCTCCTCACCCTTTGGTGCCAGCTTAACTTCTGGCTGCCTTGTACAGTGGCAGTCCCCCACAGGACAGAGGTGGTGTTCTGCAAACTTGCGTGTTCTGTTGGTGAATTCTGGTCTCCTCTAGGGCAGTGAAGGAAGCCTCTCCATTTTTCGTCTTCTCTATAGCAGAAGTTTGGACTTGTTGTCTCAGTGGTATAGAGAACTAAGTTCAGCAACTCTTGGCCTTTCTTAGTTCTGGACAACCAGCTTGCCATAACCAATTGTCTCTGTGGTCCACAGATCTGTTATACCTGCAGAAGCAATGTGCTTGCCAGGCCCAGAAGTCCTGGGCTCTGGAGAAGTAGTTTGATTACAGTTGGAGAAAGACCACAGAAGACTGCATGGCAGATACCTTCTTCACAGCTTTTCTCTCTAATCCTAACTCATACGATATGATTTTCAAGTGGTTTTGGCTGCTGTATATTATAGTGTATATATTACTGAGTAGTATAGTCTCCATTACTGAGGTGTTCAAGTTTACAAAATTGAGATTATTTAAGACAAGCATAAGAACTAATCAAAGTATATTATTTACCTACCCCTGAATCTGGCAGACTATACATGTCATGTATATATTCCATCAAAATGGAGAGGGAATCCAAAAGTTTGAGGATTAAAACTGAAAAATTTAGGCTTTTTTTCAAATTTAAATTATAATATTTCCTAAAGCAATACGATTCTTTTTTGGGAGGGGGTTGATTTTATTCTTCTTTTAGTCATCTACAAGAGCTTTTCATGAGCATGCTTAAAAGAAAAAATGAAACAAAATGTCAAGTAACTTGTCCAAGAAATTTGAGGAAATCAAATGATATAATGTTCATGATCTATTACAAAATGACAAGGAATGATGAACCAAACTTCAAATTTAACTGAAGGTAAACTTCGCTAAAAGTAAATTTACTTCGTTGTTCTTTTAACTTGCAATTCAACTGAGATGGACTATTTCATCAACAATGTAATTACATCCTCCACTTTATGTATATTTGATTCAGATTAATCCACTTGTGAATAGTCTAATAAGTATAAAATGACTTACTAAATTATGCTAAAATCGTATGTAGGTTAGTTCTATGGTTATCAGTGCATAAGTACAGAGATCATAATTCGTAAATATGACAAATATTATAGTGTATTTCTCAAGTAGAATGATTTTTAAAAAATCATGAAAGAAATTAAAGAGAACCTCAATTGTCAAAATCAGTCTGCTCTTTGGGTGGATTTACCAAGGAATTCTAGGCTAGAGGATTATGTGGGGCTGGGTGATACCTCTGGGAGTAAATTAGGGTATAAGGCTTGAGAAACAAAAAGAAAAAACAAAAGAAAACAGAGAAATGCTGCTTCCATAAATGATCTTCCTCTTTCAGATCTACACAAATAGCAAAACATCCCTAAGTGGTTTACATTGACAGTTTAGGCGCTACCATCAAGAAAATGGTAGCTAATGTTGCATTTTAAATAGAGAAATGTGGGTCTCATAAATTCTGCTATACTGTAGCAATGCCCACAGTTGTTTTATCTTCTTCAGTATTAGAATTTTTATGAGTATGTAAAGTCCTTCTTTGTCTCTTGTAACAATATTTGACTTAAAATCTACTTTGCCTGATATTGATATAGCTATTCCTGCTCTCTTTTGGTTACTGTTTGTATGGGATATCTTTTTCTATCCTTTCACTTTCAAAACATTTTCTTTTTGTATTTAAAGTGAGTCTCTTGTAAATAGCAGATAGTTGGATCATGCTTCCTTTTTATAAGCATTCATTACGCTGATCTCTGCCTTGTAAATGATGAGTTTCATCCATTTACATTTAAAGTGATTACTTATAAGGAAGGACTTATTTCTGCCACTTTTAAGCTGATTTTTACATGTCTTATATGTTCTTTGTTCCTCAATGTCTTTATTGTTGCCTTTTTTCCTGTTTAGTTGATTTTTTTCTAGTATCCTGTTTTGATTTTCTTCTCACTTTCTTTTCTGTGTTTCTTTTTGTTACTTTCTTAGTGATTACTCTTGAGAATACATTTAACATCTTAAATATGTAACAATTCAGTTTGGATTAATACCAGCTTAGCTTCAATAACATACAAAATCTCTGCTCCTTTATAGTTCTATTTCCTATCATTTTATGTTGTTACTGTCACAAATTAAGTCTTTGTACATAGTGTGCCCATTCACATGGATTTAAATTATTATTTTATGTATTTGTCTTTTAAATCATGTAGGAAAAAAAGGCATTGCAATCCAAAAATATAGTAACACTGGCTTTTATATTTTCCTATGTTGTTACCTTTACTGATGTTTTTCTTCATATGGCTTTCCTTTACTATCTAATGACTTTTAATTTCAGCCTGAAAATCTCCCTTTAACATTTCTTACAGGGAACATTTATTAGTGATGAACCATCTTGACGTCTAACTGGGAATGGCTTAATTTCTCCTTCATTTTTCAAGAATAGTTTTGCCAGACATAGAATTCTTGATTGGCAGGGTTTTTTGTTTTGTTTTGTCTTTGTTTTTGTTTTTTGTTTTTTTTTCTTTTTTCCTTTCAGCCCTTTAATAGTCATTCCTCTGCCTTTTGGCTGCCATAGTTTCTGATGAAAGATTGGCTCCTAGTCTTACTGAGAATCCTTGCACATGACAAGTATTTCTCCCTTGATGCTTTCAAAAGTTTCTCTTTGCCTTTCAACAGTTTGGTTGTTAAGTGTTTCTGTGTGGCTTTCTTTGCATTTATCCTACTTAGAATTGATAGAGCTTCTTAGATGTATAGATTCACATCTTTCATCAAATTGGGACTGTTTTCAACCTTTATTTCTTCAAATATTTTTTCTGTCCCTTTCTCTCTCTCTTCTCCTTCTGGGAATCCCATATTGTGCACGTCGATGTACTTGTTGACACCCCACTGGTATTTCTTCATTCTTTTTTCTTTCTGTTCGTCAGACTAGAACACTCTAATTGACATATTTTCAAGTTCATTGATTCTTCTGCTTGCTCAAATCTGTGTTGAATCCCTCTAGTAAATTTTATATTTCAGCTGTTATACTTCACAGTTTCAGAATTTCTATTTGAATTCTATTTAAAATGTTTATCTCTTTGTTGATATTTTCTTTGTGTTGAGATATTGCTCTCCTGGTTTCCTTTAGTTGTTTTTCCATGGGCTTCTTTAACTCCTTGAGTGTATTGAACACAGTTGATTTTAATCTTTGGGCTTCTTCAGGTATGATTTCTGTATGATTCTTTTCATCCTGTGACTAAGCCATACTTTCCTATTTCTTTTCATGTTTCATAACTTTTGGCTTAAAAATGAACATTTTGTATATTAAAATATGGAAACTCTGGAAATCAGATTTTACTCTCTCCCCAGAGTTTGCTATTATGACTTGTTGTGGACTACAGTTGTCCATTCCTTTAGTAACATTTCCAAATTACTCTTGCAAGACTGTATCCTTTGTCATGTGTGGTAATTGAAGTCTTTCTCCCATTATCTCAGCAATCAGCCAGTGACCTAACAGAGATTTCCTTAAATGCCAAAATTTAGCAACTTCTTTGCTGATTAAGCATTCCCTGGTTGTTCTAAGATTTTGTATTAGTATTCGGACTTTCAAAAGATTTGATTCTGAAAGTTTTTGCCAGCTTAATGGTTGCTTCCACAGAGGGATGGATCTATGGAGATCCTTGCTCCACCATTTTTAGCGATGTTCCTCCTTGCTAGCTCTTTTTTATTCACTTTGAGGGAAAATAAATTAGGTCCTGGGGCTTTATTTCGTCACATCCGTTTTGTTTCTTACGGTAGCAGTTTACAGAAATCTTTTCTCTTATGATTTCCATGTACATAGGCTCAAGATCCACATGTAGATGTGAAATAATAGTTAATGCTTTGGACTCTGTAAAGCTCCTATAACTTCATTTGCTTCTATAAACTTAACATTTAAGCTCATTAAAAATAATTTAACAGAAATTGTCATGTTAAAATGAAATTTTAAAATGTCCAGTCTTATACTAACAAAATCAAAATTTGAAATTATCATGGGAATAGCCTTTTGGGTGATGATTTTCTGCTTGTTATTTTGGGAACTTTATAGTCTTAGAGAGTTTTAGACTAGTATCATTAAACTCTTCATTTGTCTTCAGACTTGTTTGTTTCTGATAATTGATTTTAGTCATACAAATTATTTGTTGCTGATGTACCAGTAGTTCTTAATGATTATTGAGTTAAAAACTTTACTTTCTTTCTATAAACTGCAGTTCTATAATTCTATCTAAGTAACTAAAGAAGTAGACTAGAATGTTTTTTAAAATTAAAGAAAGGGTTTGCAAAATATCTCAAGTTATGAGGTTTATGATATAAAGTTTCCTTTTTTAAAGAGAAATGTTCAAACATAAACCAAAATGTATATTGATATACTATTTGACAAAAATTGTGTACTATTTATAAAAAGTGAGTTTAAAACTGTATAAGAAAATAATTCTTTGTTTATTCTCTACCATAAAAAATGTCTTAGGGGAAGCTAATTTAATTTCAAAGAGTTGAATTTATTTTATTTTTATACACATCAATTATGTTATATTTAAATATAAAAATATGATAATGATGAATAAACTGGCATGAAATATTCTTCTGGCGCTTTTGAATAGCATATCTTTAATGTGGCAACTCTTAACAGTTAAAAGGAACTTTGACAGTTAAGTAATCCCTTCACCACTTAAGTACAACAGGATTTTATTATTAAGTACACTGCCTGGAAATGGTGTGCTTTTTTCATTCACACTATAAACAGTTTTGTTAGATTGGTAATCCTGCTTGTCAGATTTGTTCACTGTTTGATATTAATCAGTAGGTTTATAAAAGGTGCAGCACTGGACAAAAATGAACAGAAAATACATTTTAAATAATGTTTCCATAAATCATAGAGAGTCAGACATCTCTAACTCTGAGGTGTATAGAATATTTTGACATTTTGTGGGTGGTTTGATAGCTTGCTACTAAACCAAAAGTTTAATAGCAGAGCTACTGTCCGTTTCATTACATGACTATAGAATTGGCTCTCCCAGTATAAATTTGTTAAAAGTTCATGAGACATTTTTTTCCTGAGTATTTAACAATTAACTTTTTAATTGTATTCTTGTAGAATATGCATAATAAAAATGCTATGACTATATAACGAATTACATAATTTTAAATCATGAGCGGTTACCACATATGTCTTCATCTTCTTTAAATTTCTTTTTAAATTTTAGAAAACTTTCAGATATCCTTTACCTACATATTCCACTATCTAATCAGCAGTTTTAGTCACCAAAATACAATTTGTTTATTTAACTTGCAAATGTTGACATTGATTTGGAAGTGGTTTTAAAATCTTTTTAGGAACTCCAGGATTTAGAATATGTATCCAGGGGGCTATTACAAGAGTCATTAAATTAACAACTAGTTAGCATAAAATGATGGAAAGTGACTCATGATAGGTATAATTCCTGGACAAATACATAGGTAACTTTGCTTGTTTTGCAAATAGGTCTTTATTTCCAAGTTTTGTAGATTACAGAAATGAATATAAAGATATGGTCTGAAAGCTATTTGGCGTAAAATGTGCTTTGATCTCTTGTGCTCCCTGGTTCTTTCCAAGCCTCCCAGCTCTCCCCGTGTCTATCTGTTCCTCATCCTCACAGTTTCAAGGGACTAGCAAACTTTAAATGCTTTCCATGCTAAGATGAGTGTTTTCAAGCTGTACAAGAATATTGTTTGGTTCATAATTCTCTTTCACTCTCTTGTTTCCTTCCTCAGTCTCTGAATCTTAAGATTTTCCTTGCTTGATATTTTCCTCCCAGATGAAACTTTGCTATGCAGTGGCATTGACCAGATCTCAGCAATTGCTGGAGGGTAGTGGGTAACCCAAAGACACAAGGATGAGAACAAAATGAGACATAATGATGTCCATTTCCAACAGGAAGCAAAACTACAGCAGGACTGAATTTCTTAATCCATTGTTTAATGTCGGTTAAAAACCTTAAATTACTCACATATAGATGTAAATGAGAGGTAGTATTTCAAGACTTCCATACCACCAACCCCTTCACTATCCAGTGACAGAGAACTGAAGAATTCTTGACAGACCTGATTTACATCGTATTTCCCTTGGTTTTTCATCTTATGCATGTGTGATTACTGGTAAAAAGGCAGCCAAACAACAGGTATTTCAGAGTCTGTTCAGGTGTACAGTTACATGAACTTGTGAACTTAGAGTCAGGAACCGGGAGGCCTGCACTGCAGGGTGCATTTGAACCATGGCAGCAGAATATATTCTCAAATGCATTATGGAGCTGATCACGAATATGATGAATTGTTGGCCAGGAAACAGGACTTCTGGTCATGGATCTACCGTTGTGTCTATGCCACCATGAGTCTCCAAAATGTCTAGGCCATGACTTCTTTATTATTAAAAAAGGTTTCACTCTATGGTTTCTCAGGTCCCTTCCTTTAATAGCTATACGATGATACTGAGTGTGCTATGTCTTCACAGTAGATACCAATAAAAGGAGAAGCTAAACTCTGAAATGGGGGAAGAGGGGAGGGAGACAACTATTCTTTTATTGAAAAAACATATTCCCTATTATGCATAATGATAGAAAAGGGAATAAAGGAAATAATAGACCAATTACTTTTCTTAGTGAACAAATGTTTGCAGTTTTTAGGTTTATTCCTGAGTTACAAGACTTCTTTAATGGGCTTCATGAATGACGTGAAACTCCTTAGATATATAATAATTCAGTTTGCCTTTCTTTTGCTATTATGTTTATAAGATCAAGAGCATTATTGATATTAATCCATTATTGGACATTTTTATTCAAAGGCTTAAAAAGTACACTGAAGTATTATCTGGGGTAGACTCATTTTTAGGAGAAAACATAAACATGGAGAAACCATAATCCTGGTGTAATGTAGGAATCTAATTAAGACTAATGAGGCAACATTAAATTTAATGTATGATGCATTTTATATGTCTCACCATTAGAGCTGCAGCAAGCTGTTCATCAGAGTCATCTTTGGTGACTACTCCCCTACAGGCATTCTTCAGCAATCAGGGATTAGGCCATGGTACTGGGCTTGCGGAGAAACCAACACAAAAGCAACCATGAAGAGTAAGGGTACCATTGGAATCATCTGTTGGTGGACTCAGCTGGCCAAAAAAACTAGATATGTTCATCCTGTGGGAAAGATTCTCCTAGGTTGACTCATAGTCACCAAAGAAATTAGAAGAGAAGCAGGACAGAGCAAGTAGCAAAGAGAAGAATAAGAGATGATGGTTTCACTGGATTCCTAAGATTCAGGGCCATTAGTGATGCGGGGGAGTTGGGAAAGGTTCCAGGAGAAGAATCGTTCATGCTGGAATTTGCAACAGAGGTTAGCCGATGTGCATATAGGCACAAAGGAAGGAGAATTGATTCCCAGGGATCTGGAATTGAGAGTGTTTCACATAACATGATAAACATGTACAATGATATCTAGCACAACAAATTACAACAGCTGATGTTTATTGTGGGTTTGGGTGTAGGAGGCAGTGTTTCACGTGCTCATTGTGTATGATCTCATTTGGTTCTTAGGATAACCTCATGAGGTAGCCATGATTATTGTCCTGAATTTACATGAAAAGAAAAAAAAAAAGCTGAAGCTGAGAGAGATGAACTAAATAGCCACATAGTTAGTGGCCAAATAGAATTAGAACGTAAGAATCTGAATCACAGCTTGAACCCCTAAGGCTAGAGAAATAGGCTTATATTTTCACATGGCACAGAGAAACCTTGAAACCACACATGCTGAGATTGGGCTTATACTCTTTGTTGCAAAATGACAATTCCTTTGCCTATTTAAAATTTTAAAATTAAAATATCTATTGTAATTTGGCTCCTTAAATAGGAACCTGGAGTTCTCTGAGCTTGGGTCATGCTGCCCTGAAACTTTATAAATGGCTTATAAAATTGCAACCTTTCTAGATGTGGAATGTTTCTGTTTTAAAGCATAATGGTTTATCTTTGCTAATTGTTGCTGTTTGTTGACTTACAGGCTTTGTACACAGTTTCTGGTAGTTTGAATTCACAGCCTTCTGGATCTTGCTGGTCCCCGGGGGGGACAGTGAAGCAGATTTGTTGTTAGATGGTTCGGGCAGAGGACAAACCATGTATTTCCATAGAAGGCCATGGTTAAAACTTATTAACTCATAAATTCACTAAGTAAGTAAGGAACTAATGATATTAAGTTCAGCATTGTGGAAATTATAGGGTTGATGCTCAGAAGAGGAAGAAAAACCACTTTTTGCTACTTTCAGTTGTTCCTTGTCTGTCTTAATTCCTTATGTTTTTTTTTTTTTCCTTTTTCTGCTGGCCCAACATTGCCCCAGAAATTACAACTTTAAAATTAGTAAGTAGCAGATCTGAGAGTGAAATCCAGGCCGCGTGGCTCTGGCACCCACGTTCTCTACTGCTCGCTGAACTGCTTGTTAGCCTGGCAGTTACTTTCCTTTGGGAAACTTCACAAAAATTTCCCTCTTAATTGCTCTGGTAATTATTACGCTAGAACCATTTATATGTGTGAGGCAAACTGAGAAATGGTTAGCTGGAAGGTGAACGAATCCTTTCTGGACAGAACTACACGTAGATGGAGTGGTAGGTCCTCGTTTTCAAGGACGTGCATCTATACAGGGACACAGCTGATGCTTAAGTGGCTGGGAGTTACGGATGAGCTTACCCACGTGTACAATTCGATTAGGAACTTATAACAAAGGATCTTTTCTTTATGACTTACGTAGCTATAGGCATTTGCACATTATGGTAACAAAGTGGAAAAATCTGAATCAGCCGGGCAATTCATTTTCTGCACGCCAATGCAAAGCTAAAGAGGTGGACCGATTGTTTAAAAAAAGATTTCCCAGGTATCTCCTGAACAACCAGGGGTAGGTTACCTGCCGGCCTTTAAAACCCATGCTTGAGTAAGTGGCTGTCCAATGGTTCCACAAAGCCTTCTTAAATGACATCTCTCCCCCCCTCCTTTTTTGGATTGATGATTTCATTAAAAGCCATTCTCCAATTGTCGTTTTGCTTTCTCTGCTTTAATGTGGTCTGTGGGGTTCATTAGATCCACGTGTTAATGGCATCAGCTGGGTTTAGGTTTCATTGCAGCTGAACCTCACCATTGCTAATCACTTAGCTAACATATGCCGATATCATGGTACCTAATGACTCCTTCTGCAGCGACTACTTTATATTCCCATACCTCCCCTCTAAAACACCAAAATTGATTATCAGTGCGACCTGCAGGATGGTGGGAGCATTGATGGCTTCCTTTCTTGTGCTCAGTTTAGGATCTTACAGCTTTGTCGGGCATTTTCTGTGATCTGTGTTCATCCTCTCCTCTTTCCTATCTCGTGACTGTGCTTGTCACATGAGGCCAAAATCAGGGGCTTGCGTGGCCAAAATCATACAGATTTTTCACCAGTTGCTGCTCAATTTTTGCATCCAACATTGTCTAGGCCTCAAAGTGGCATAACTCAGAGCAATCTTAATTTGCTTTCTGCAATCTCATTGGTCCCGGGGGACACTGAGGGCGTCCAAGAGTGAGTGGGAAAACATTGCAGCTGTATAAGGACAGTCTATCGCTCTTCAGAAGTCTTGGTATCTTGAGATAATTTTGATCTGTCTATCTCTTTTTTGCTTTCCTTTGATATCTGAGACCTGAATAAAAGGCACTGTCCGATCTCTTTCTCTCTCCCTTTTCCCCCTAATGTGATTACAAAAGGAAAGATGAGGGCCTAACACTGAGGGGTGCTGGCTTTGGGGGTGCGGGCAGCAGCACAGTGTGATGGCAGAGAGTACTTCTGCTTCAAGGAAGATACTGCCCAATTTTTTAAACTTAATAGGATTAGTCATGGGAACTATTTTTAGCAGAAGTTCAACTTTATCCATGTATTTTTAATGTGGGAAAATTGTGTCCTTTTCCCTCCGCTCATGTTTGATGTATTCCAGCCCTCCTGCGAGCGTGTTTGAGTATCTTAGGGGATCTGGAGTGGAGGAGAACTTCCTCTCGGATTCTCTCTGTTTTCTTTCGTGAAAATGACATTCCAAAGCTGTTTCACTTTCTGACAGGAAGTGGAGCCTTGCCAAAAATGATTAAAGTCCGAGAAAGCATAACAGTTCCAAAGCTGCAGCAGTGCTTTAGGAGTCCGGAGTTTGACATGGTGTCAAACAAATGTGAAATATTGTTTAATAAATTTGAATAATAGAGAGATAGGAAAAAATCATTCTTGGCTTATAGCAGTAGTGGTTTGAATTAAGTATGTAAAAGACTACCTACGTCTAATAAACTGAAATAAATATGTAAATACACTTGGGTGAGGTGAGCCGGGCCCGTGACTTGATTCCATTATACTAGTTATATGTGTGGGACAAAAGCCCGTGTAAGTTTAAAAGCATACATATCTCTCTCTTTCTCCAGTGTTTAAAGGGAAATGACTTCTGCTTGTATGATCAACCCCGTGCGGAAGAGGTAATTATTTTTTTTAATTTTATAATTAATTCAATAAATTCATCAATGAAATCACTTAAGACCCAAATAGTTTTTTTCAAAAGGGCTAAATAATAATTGAAAACTTCAGTCAATATCTAGGCTCATAGGCCCAAAGGCTTTTTATATAGCAGTGGCCTCGATTATTTCACTGACAACCCCAGTTCAATTGTGTTACTCTTCCACCGGAGAATTATGCATTTATGTAGACAACCGTGTGCTACCCCTTCCCCAAAATAAAACTGACTGACATAAAGAGCATTTCTCTCAAATTCATAAAAAATGATCGCTTCTCTGAAAGAAAATCCTTGATGAAAAAAACTTATAAAATGTTTTTTGTTTTTTAAACTTCTTTGAAAGGAATTAGTACAATAGACTGATTTTGTTACTTTTTTCACTCTTTTGTGTATGTATTTGGAATATATGTTCTTAGGGCAAAAAATTCAAACTTTTCTGTATCCACTAACATTCAACCTGTAGTACGATTCGTGACCACTTTTTAGACAAGTCAAATTGATTAGAGGAGTCATTCAGCGTCATTGAGTACCGTTTGTCACTTTGTAAACAGCTACAATCTGCTGCCTACAAGTGCCGAAGGACCGCCAAATAAATCACATCAAATGGTGGGAGTAGATAGTAGCCCTTCATCTATAATTGGTACAGCCTCTCCTGTCACATTTGTTCATTCTGGTGATTCTGGTGTGGATTGACACTGACGTGGAAAGGGCAGCCACTGTCAAAGATGTTAGAGAGTCTATATTTCGGTGACGTACGTGCTAATAGATATCCATCATAATATCACATTAACGTCACCCATGTATCAAGCGCACAACTTCACCGTCTAGATATCTGATGATATGCCCATATAGTTCTGTTCTAACAGGAGATAAGCTCAAAGGGAAATTGATAGATGCCAGAGGGCGATACCACGATTAATGGATATATAAGAAAGCAACATAAATGTGGCTTGCATGTGCTGTTTCCATGGACGTAATTGTAAAGCTCTACAGTTTAATTCTGGTACATTTTCATAAAAGATGATCAATAGACACACTACACTTTTGCTAATTTCAAAACATCTTTCATTTTAAGAATTCTTATTCTTGTCAGGCCAAAAAATAGCTGCTATTACAATGAATGCTTTATATTATGTCCTAGGTTTAGGCTTTAATGAAAATCTGCTTTCTTAGGGTCAGAACTCTTTCACCCTGCAATATCTGTGCGTGTGCCTGTGTGCTCATATATATAAGCAAACACACACATACACACAGGCTTTTGTATATATTATACCATACTGCCACACTAACATTAAAAATTAACATAAATTAATGAAGACAATATACTTCCATAATGTCAAGTCTTTAAACACTGTAGACTCCAGGGAGATGAAAATGGACTTCAATTGTTGCTGAAACATCTCTAATGTATTGTATTCCACTCTGCAGAGATAATGGGCATGTCTATATGACAAACTGGAAAATTCAGTATTACATTAGAACAGCCTTGTTTTATTGGGTTTTACTATTTGCCAGGAGCTTTGCGTGTATTATCTCATTCAGTTTTAAAGTAAGTGAGGGAGGTGGCAATGTTTATTCCCATTTTATGGATGCGGAAATGTTTATTCCCATTTTATGGATGCGGAAATGGAGGCACCAAAAAAGTAAACAAGGTGCATGATATTACCCAGAAAGGAAAAGAACTGAGATTTTAAGCTCAGGAGTATCTGGCTCCAGACTCCTTTGCACTATGTTAAGCCCTCAATCAAACTTCTGCGACTCAAACAAATCTTTTAGAGCTGAATACGTAGTAATAATGCCAACAGAGAAAACGGCCGATCTGGATCCTCTGAAAACTTTCCCCTTCTTATCCCATTACTTTATCTGGGGAGTACAGGTGTCTACAGAAATGGAATTTTCTCCATGAAAACTCTGGCCTGGGCTTGCAGTGTTCTCTCTTCAGCCCTGCATCCAAGATACAAAGCCTTTCTAGAAGAAAAGTTGGTAGGTATCGGGACTGTTGGAAGGGGTACAGGAAGATGCTATTTACTACAAGTACAGAAACAGGTCAGTCATTCAAATGAAAGAGTCTAATTTTAATATTTAATTAGCCAATATCTTCCACAAAATTTTTGACCTTCTAGGAAGAAAAACAGCCCTTGGAAAAATGCAGGAACATTTCCCTTACTAATGAATGGAACTTATAAACAATTATATGAATTTTCCAAAGGGTCTGCCTTACTCTCCTGGGAGATCTTATTTTCTAGAAAAAAACTAGGAACCTGGAGAGGTGTATATCATTAGCAATGAATCACTGCAACTTTGTCCAAAAGATTCATATCTAGGAGACATGATTTTTTTTGTAGGTTGACTGAATTAAATTCCATCAGACATGTTTGCTTGTTGACGTGGGATTTGTTTTGAAAAGGTATAATAAACCTATTGTTCTTTTTCTAATAGATAGTTAAAAGGAAAGAGACATAAATCCATTTGAAAATAGGTTTGGACAAATAAATGGCAAAAAGTAATTCTGGTTATTTGATCTAAGTTATGAAAAATGGCATTCCCCTATTGATAAACAACACAGAATTGACCAATATCCAAAGCAGTCAGCTTTCATGGGACTGTGCTCATTGTCCACAAATGTTGGGAAAAGGTCAATGGTTAATTAAATAATCCATCACCTCAGGATAGAGAGTAGTTCTCAACTCTGACAATCAGTGACAGAAATATTAAAAGGTCAAGAAATGAGTTACAATATATTCTGTTTGTTACTATGTATTATAAAGATGTGATCCCATTAAAGAAGTAGAGGACAGAAAAGGTTCATATCCTTCTAGAAACATGCTTCCTACACAAATTTTGGATTATTTACTGATGTGAACACTACGAATTCTCCTGAAGCCAGAGGCTTCTTTTGATTTTTGCACTTTCTGGAAAAAAAAAAAAGAAAAGATGCTTTTGATAGAGAACACTATGTCTCCTTACTTGAAAAACTATGTGATGGGGGTGGGGGTGGGGTCAGAAGAGAAGCTTCTTTTTTGAGAATTACTTTCACTGGGTCTGGTAATTTCTAACTACTATTTGCTCTGTAAGAGAACATCTTTGTAAATATGGTAGCTTTCAACTGCTGACTGTACTTTCTTCCCATGCTGGGGAACTCTATCACTCTCAGAGAATAGTAACATCTCCAATTTCCTTACATCAAGTCCAGAATAACCCTTCTGTAAATTAAAAGTGCTACACAAACTTGATATATCGATTTGACCTAATTTCCTTTTGCCAGGATTGGCTTTTTCATTATCCTTTCCAGACATTCATTTTTGCCTTTTTTTTTTCCAGTGGGAATTATTATTTAATTTGGGCTGCCTTATCTAGCAAAAATTCTTTCTCCATCAACCTCCCTTATTCCTTCTTCCTGCTCCAGACTGTCATTGATTCATTCTGAGTTTTCGAGTCTCAAGTGTAAGCATTTCCTTTGTGTGTGTGTGTGTGTGTGTGTGTGTGTGTGTTTAAGTGTGTGTGCGTGCGCATGGTCTAGGTTGACTCAAAGAAAGACCACCCATTTTAGTCTTTCCACCAGCCTTTCTCCCTTACCTCTTGGGGCCAAAATATGGAACACAGACAAGGAAAAGAGGTACCCCAGAACAACTGCTTTCCAGGAAGCCATAAATCATGGGTGATTAAAGTAATTGGCAACAATAGAAAGAAAGCGTGTTCCTGTGCTTTGGCTCTCTAGTTTTGCATATGAGGGGAAACTGGTCAACTAGTTGAGATCACCACAGGTTTAGGAGAGAGAATGCTTTATTTGAATAGAAAAATGAAGCCTCTTACTTCTCCCTTGAGAGTGTGGGGCCCAGCGAGTGATATGATATAGCCACGTCACTCTGCTGCAATGTTCATTTATATGGCTTCTAAACGAGGGGTGTTTCACCAGGGACTTTGACCCATGACTGTGCACAGCTTTCCCCCTTGCTGTCTGGGTGATCGCTGCTGTTTCGAATATGGGCAAGTGTTATATGATTATTTTATCTCTTACTGTAAAGCGTTTTGAGAGACTTTGTATGAGAGGCAATATAAAAATAAATTGAATTGAACTATGGCTTCACCTCCTCACTTTTTAGTGCTGAATCCTTTAGAGCAAAAAGTGCAGTGCTGTGACAAAGGATAAGATAAAAATGATATGAGGAAAATGGTCAGCTCTGGAGAGCCCTGAGCCTCCAAGAGGGGTGTGTGTGTGAGTGTGTGTGTATTTTGGTGTTGTTACACTTGCCTATGTGTTAGTGTAAAGCCTTACTACAACTGAGAAAATCACGTTTGTGTTCTGAAGTTAGAAATTTAAAGTCATAAGATATTCAGAACCTACTTTCAGGTGATACATTTCTACAAAGACAAGACTTGTTAATTATACAAATATCTTTTTTACATGATGTATCATGGTACATTCAAAGCCACGATGAAAGGCCAAGGTCTGAACCACATCATATTACTTTCAGAATCCACAACTCCAATAATTTTTCTTTTAAAATAAAATAATCTTGGCTTAGGGTAATAGGTTTTTCCTGCAGAAATATGATTTTGTATTTTATGACACTGCATCAATACATTATTTTAATGAATGGCTCTTGGTTCACCAGAAGTGCTGTATTTTGACAATATCAGCCAACCTTTTCATTTGTTTAAGCAGGAAAAGTAGGGTGCCAAAATAAAGCTACTCCAGAAGAACATCTCAAGAATGTTTATGAAAACTGTTACAGCTACATTTATTAGAGTTAAAGCATAGTACTCATTTGTCATGCAGAATTCCAGGGAAGTGAGTAATTTCTGTATTTCTCCAAATGCCAGCATTTCATATTTTGAGGTAACAATTTGCTTGTAAATATGAAACTAGCAACCTAGACTGTAATGCGACAAAAGAGGGTGGAGATCTGTCATTATCGGGCAATGCTTTTTGGATGTATTTGCTGCTGTGCCATGGTATTTCCCATGAAAGTAAGTTGAGGAATGAAAAGACTTATCATATCAGGCTCTCTGACAATGGGCCTGAATTTTAAAAATTCTGATTAGTTGATTTCCTCGAAGTTGGAAACAGGCCCCTACTAGCTACCCCCACGAGAAGGAGGTGTTTCCCTAGTGTATCTCATTCTTACCTCCAACAAGTTCCCTCTGAGACTCCCTGTTTACAGATGAGCATTTCAGTCCACGGAAGATCAGGCTAATTTCAAAATTGTGACCACACTGACTGTTAAATTACCAAAATACGACAACAAATTGTTTCCTGTACCAGTCTTTCTCGCTTGTGAGGTCGCAGAGAGCCCTCTCTGCAGATTTGTTGTTTATTACTCCTTTGTACCTCAAGTTCTCAACAATATTTTCGCATAGTGAGTCAGATTCTCCCAGGTATCCTGGGCATAAATGGGAGTATTATTGGCAGTACATGGAGTCTCTAGAGTCTGAAAAATATGAATGCTCCGTCAAAGGTGCTCATTATCTTAGGATGGTATAGAGACACATAGAGTCATTCATTTCTGAGTTTATTCTTTGTGGGATAGTATGCTCTGGTTCAGAAGGGCCACTCCTACCCTAGAGTTAAGATAACAGAAAATACACACACACACACACACACACACACACACACGCACAAATATATTATATGCATACATTAGCATTTCCTTTTCAAATAAGCTCACTTCATAGAAAATGCAGCTGTACCTAGTAATTTATATGCAGAAGTAGAAAAAGATCTCAGGAATAAGACAGAAAGGAAAGAAGTATTTCGAAATTTATTGAGCTATAGGTCCTAACATCTCATACTTTTTCCCTGCAAGGGACTGAACGTTTGCACCCTCCCAGAATCCATATACTGAAGCCCTAATCCCCAACAGGATGGTGTTTGGAGGTGGGGCCTTTGGAAGTAATTAAGTCATGAGGGTGGAGCCCTCATGAATGGGACTGGTGCCGATATAAGAAGAGATATGTGAGAGGTGATCTCTCTTTCCACCATGTGAAGGCACAGCGAGAAGGCAGTCATGCACAAGCCAGTAAGAGGGTTCTCACCAGAACTTGATCTTAGGCTTCCAGCTTCCAGAGATGTGAGCAATAAATGTTTGTTGTTTAAACTACCCAGTCCGTGGTATGTGATAGCGCCTCAACTGACTAAAACATTCCCCAGACCTCAATTGTATTTATTTTCCCTTTGACCATGGCTCCATTTCCAAATGGATTGATTGACACATGAAGTCACAGCCTGGGGCTTTAGTCTACTGTGCTCTTCTCTTTCTGCTGCTGCTGCCCTCACCCTGTCTCAGCACCCACTGCCCATACATCTGCTATGTACCAGGACACGAGACCACTCACTTTTGCTCAAATATGCCAGGAGTAGAGTACAATAGGGGTTTTCATGACCACGGACTTCTGCTTGTGCTGATGTCTTAAGATTGAAATCACTTTCACTATTCTGGAGTATTGAGAACCCAATCATCTTCAAGTCCTTCTCCAATTTAAGTAGCAGAAATGAGCCTCAGTTTTCCATGTGCAAGTTGGGGAATATATAGCACCCTTCTTTTTGTGGCACTTACGACAATCACTAAGAGAGTGTGTGTGATATTCTCTAGTAAAATGTCCTGGTGTTCTTTAATTATTACCTCTTCTCTGAGAACCAGAAACATGTTGTACTTAAAACACTCAGCCTCTTACTATGTACCCATATGGAAATATCTTTTTCTATACCTTGTAGGTCTTATGGAAACACTGAGCATTATTTATATCTATATAAATACATAATACTTACATTTGGGGCTCTAGACTTAGTGGGAACTTAAAAAATATTTGTTAAAATGGCCTGTCCCAAATTACCAACGTGCCAAATGTCCCAGTGTATATTCTTGGATCATTTGGACCAGTACCAAACTGAATTTAAAATTCCTTCTATTCACCACGTTTATTCTCACTGCAACATGTCCTACACAATCAGTGCTTCCAGTTTCCACCTTTGGACAGACTCTGCCGAAGAGGGTTGCTATATGAAATACACCAACAGCATGTTTCGCTTTCGCATGATGTTTTAATAGCACCACAGTTCTGGGTCCACATATAAATGAGTGCGATGTGACAGGCCCAGAAGAGAATTGTAAAATGCAAGACTTCCAAAGGTGTGTGGGCTCCTTTATCAGAATTTTAAGACTGCCTAGGATAAACTGTCTTTGCTTATTAATGGAGAGATTTGATACATTCCGAAAGATGAGTTCTGTGTTTTTCTCCATATTTCTTTAAGCATCCTATGTGACATCAACTCACCAGCTAGTGGAATAGGAACAATACAAACAACTTTGCCTTTTCAAAAAATAGATATAAAAGTGCCTCCTAACTTTGTGTGTGTGTGTGTGTGTGTGTGTGTGTGTGTGTATGTATGTGTGTAGTACTCTCCTTATCCATGGTTTCAGTTTCCATGATTTCAGTTATTCAGTTACCCAAAGTCAACTGTGGTTGGGAAGCAGATGATCCTCCTTGTGAGGAAGCATCAGAAGGTCAATAGTAGCCTAACGCTGTGCCACAGAGCCTGTGTCATTCACTTCACTTCATCTGGTCACCTGAGCATTTTATCATCTCATACCACGAGAAGGGTGAGTAGAGTACAGAAGGAGGTTTTGAGAGAAAGAGAGACCACATTCATACCACTTTTATTACAGTAGATTGTTATAATTATTCTATTTTATTATTTTTGTTACTCTCTTATTGTGCCTAATTTGTAAATTAAATGTTATCGTAGGTACATATGTATGGGAAAGAACATACTATATATATAGAGAGAGTTCAATACTATCCACGGTTTTAGGCATGCGCTGGGGGACTTGGAACATATTCCCTGTGGATATGGGGGTGGGGGACTACTGTATGTTTATCCACATCCCTTCTTACTCCCTCAGAGGAAGCTGATCTCATCCAAATGTGTGTGGAGAGCTAAACTTTGTACTGGCAGCTTAGTGACCAGCTCAAAAACTACATCCCACAAGGCATGGGGGAGAGACCAGAGAATCCTCATGATGCCATCTTTAGACTGAGATCACGTTGCTCTGAATAAGCCTGCTGCACAGCCAGTCATTTTAGGTTTAGCCTTTTGCCAAATTGAGTTTCCCCAAATTGCATGTAACTCTCACCTCTGTCAATCAAACCCACAAGTTTAAAATATATGGAAGGCAAAGAGCACCAAATGCTTCCAAAGATCCATTAGGCTTGCATTTTGAAGGAAGAAGTGGAAAAATATATATATATTTTTTAAAGAAAGAAGTAAAGTTTGCCTCTCAGGCCAAGTGTTTTCAAGCTCTCATATGTCTCAATGAAAGCCAACCTAATTAGTATAAATCAGAGTTTTGCATTATAGACGTTCAAGTATAATGAGTTCTATTATGACAGATTGCAGTAGGTGAGATGTATGCTATTCAATGGTATGTCTAGGAAAAAAAATAAACATGCTTCATTTCTTCATTAGAGAATGCTTATTTATAGTGCAATATATATCTACCTCCACTGTAACATTAAAGTTGTGACTGCTTTTTAACTATAAAATGTGATATTGTTGTGGCAGCTGCACTATTCAAATGATAGCTGTAGTACAGCTGCTATCAGGGAGGGAGATTTATTGCTTCCCTACTTGGATAAGGATATGTGCATATTTACTTTTAGTTTCATTGCTGGTGTCCTATATTTTAATGACACAAAGTGATAGAAAAGAACGTTATAATAAAGAAGTCCTTTAATTCTGCAAATACAAATGGCACACTTCATATAAAACTTTGTTTTAACTTAATGTAAATTTCCTGTCTTTTTCCTTCCATGAAACAGTCTACATCAGGAGAGATCGTAGACTCCTGTGAGTTCCCTTCTGTTTGTTTTTGGCACCTCTTTCACACCAAAGTCATGGGATAGGAGGAAAAGGGTAGGGAGGGGAGGGGGGAAGATAGGAGAAGAGAGAAAAAAAAAGGAGAGAGGTGAGTGAATATCCCAAAGTAGTTCAGCCTATTTTTGCGCGTGGTAACTCATGTTGGAGGGAAGTCGGTGGATGTGAAACTTTGGATTCAGCTTCGGTTTGGAAGCGTATAGCTTCCTGTTCAAAAGACAATAAAGAAAAGGATACAAAGTTGAAAAAATTTTTTTCCAATTGATTTTGTCTCTTGTTCTTTGTCTTCATATTGTCTTGAACCAATAACCTAGTGACAGATGGGCAGAATTCTGAGCTCGTGGCAGTTTGGATTAGATCTGATAAGCATTCAGTTCTATTTGGTATTGAAACAGAGTTGGAAATCACATGAAGACAGGCTTTTTCGGAAAAGTCCATTACTTGGTAGTTTCTGATGGGTTGAAAGTGCTGCTAGAAGAGTCTTTGGAGTATTTGGGGATTTCATGATTGATATCAGGCAATACAGAGGTGCCCAATGTGCTTTCAATAGTATTAATCACACTCTTTAAGGCAGGGAAAAGTTTTGATATGTTCTTTCGTTATCCCAAACCCCTGAACTATCCCTTATACTCATATCCTCCTCTCAGTTTTTTGTTCAGAGACTTGTGGATTTAGAATGCTCTTTTAATTATTTCTATTTACACACTAATAACCTGTGAAATTAGCAGATATGCACGCCCTATGGTGTATGAGATTTAAGGGGACATGTCTTGATCTTTTAATTACCAGAGAAGTAACAGATAGCTCTCAAAATGTCATCACATACATATTAGAAAATAAATTGGCAATTCAAAAGTCATTTTACCTGTACGTAAAGAAAATAAAAATATAGGTCTTTCTTGTCTGTTTCCTTTTTTGGTCAGTAATTTGGTAGCATTGTTGGTATTTTTCAAGCTAATTTAATGTTTTAGGTATCCATTTTTGCACTACAGTCTTCTATGGGGATTGTTCTTTCCTCTTTAGCCACATGCAAACCACATTTCCATTAAATATTTATCAAAATGCAGTTCCTAAAAAGTTCATAGGTGCCTTTTTTAACAAAGTCCAAATAGCTGCCTTTCTGAATTAAGCAGACAGACAGTTTTGGTACATGAATTATTGTTTCTGTAATAATTGCCTGCAACTGAATAACACATGGAGACCATCTTTGATAAATATAGAAATAACTGAGTTTGCTAAATCATCTTTGCATTATTTCATTATAAAGCTATGCCAGCCAATTAATTCCTCTTCCCAGAATGTGAACACATTGTGCACCAAGTACTGAAACGAGAGTGTTAGGATCCTACAACCTAGAAGAGTTGAGGTACTTGTTTGTGGAGAATGCAAGGAGCAGGGACACACTTACCTTGTGATTTCCTCATGCACACATGTCTGGTTTAAAATTACTTATTAATAACATGAGCAGAGTTCCAAGATGACTATTTCTTAGCACCAGTCCCTACCCTGCACCACTGTCCCCACTTCCCACCATATAACCTGGCAACCAATGACAACGTTTTATTACAACGTTTACTACAACCAATGACAACTAATTTACAACGTTTTACCCAAATTCATTTTAAAGATCATGGACACATGGGTTCTATTTTTCAGGTGTTTTCTAAATATATTTTTAGTATGATGTGTGCTTATGGTAATTTAGTTTTTTGTTGATATAAAAAAACCTATAAAAATGCAGAATTTCACACATTTCCATTCTGGATTTTAATATCAAACATTATCAGTGACAGCACCTATCAAAAGTATGAAATTCTTTGAATATACAGATGAGAAAACTTCTGGTAAAGAGAAAATCGTCACATAAATAAGGTCGTAAATAAATTTAAGTTATTTTTGTGAGGTGCTCAACTGTATTTTATCCTAAAATTAGTTCTGTCAATTGATTAAAAGTAATGACATCTTTGCTGCTATAAATTTAACACGAAACACTATAAGATGGTAAAAGTTTATTTAGAATTTGAAGTTAATAATTTTAGAGTGGTAATTTAATTTTCATTGTATGTTTTAAATTCCCCCACCTAAAGCTGCTGCAAGGAATTGATCGATTTCAGTTTAATGTATGCTTCTTCAACACACTTGATTCAATCATTTGGATTGAATCACCTGATCACTGGCTAGTTATTAACTAGAAATTTGAGTAAACTGGCATATATCCAATTTTTATCTTTGAAGGAGTTTGTGAGTGGTTTATAAATGGTCCCTGTAGAAAGTGGGCAGGAAAAGTTGAAAAATTAACATTTTTCAAACACAGTTTCCTTGAGAGTGAGTTGTCCCTTTTCTAATGAAGGAGGATGACTGCATGACTCTTTGCTGTCACCTTGTGACTACATTTGGGGATGGGTAGGTGAGAGGGTGGTGGTATGAAAAGATCATTGAGCAGCCTGGTTCTATATTGGGAATTTCAAAGCATAATGGCATGTCATTCTCATAGAAAAGCCTGGCAAATAGTGTTATTGGGCATGTTAGGTAACTGTGGAATGGAGAAATTAGGGAACATATTTAAGGTCACCCAGCTATGTAAGTGGTACAGTTGCAATATAGAAGCCGCCAGAAGAATCATTGGAAATGTCGAGAAATGCCTTCCAATAGACGTATGTGAAGCACAGATGCAAGCCTTTTATATTTTCTAGTCATATTCAAAAGAATAAAAGGAAACACGTAGAATTAATTTCAGTAATGTGTTTTATTAAATGTACCCATTTTTATTTCAAAATACAATAATTAAAATTACTATTGATGTAAGTTACATTATTTTATTCATACTGTCCAAATTCATATGTATTTTCACTTAGAACACATCTCTTTTCAAGCTCGTCACGTGTGAGTTACTCAGGAGCTCTATGTAACTAGTGGCTACCATATGAGACAGCATAGCAGCAGAGCCTTTGAGAACCCAAAAGTAGCACACGCAGAATTGTGATTTATTGGCTGGTAACCACTGTAATTAAAAAGGCCAGAAATTCCAAAGAAAATGGTCATACTGACATACATTAATTTTGGGTCATGTAGCGAAGGGACATTTTCATTAGGGAAGAACGTAAGTGTTGTAAAAGGAATATGTTACTTAGGTAAATTAGAGCACAGGATAGCATAGAGTGATGTTCAAGTCTATTGGTTGGTGAAGCTAAGGAAATATGGTTTCTTGGCTTCATAATTTTTTTTTTGCAATAAACAAATATTGCTATGTGCTACTGTCCCTGAATTGCATTACGTACTTGGAAATAAAAACATGAATATGGTGTCTGTGGAGCCCATTAGTCCAAGAGCCCATTGGTCTATGATGTGTGCACATATATGTTCAAAGATAGAATGACAAGTTCTTTTAACACTGGTTATCAACACTACTGGGTATTTACCCAAAGAAAATGAAAACAGTAGATTAGAAAGATATACGCATCCTATGTTTACTGCAGCATTATTGTTATTTTTTATTTACAATGGTCGAGATATGGAAGCACCCCAAGCATCTATCAATAGATGAATAAAGAAAATTCCACATACAGTGGAATATTACTCAGCCATAAAAAAGGATGAGATCTTGCCATTTGCAATAACATGGCCTGAACTAGAGGGTATTATGCTAAGTGAAATAAGTCAGAGAAAGACAAATGCCATATGATTTCACTGATTTGTGGAATCTAAAAAACAAAACAAATGAATGAACAAATAAAACATAGAATCAGACTTAATAAGTACAGAGAAATTATAAATACAGAGAACAAACTAATGGTTGCCAGAAGGGAGGAGGTCAGGGAAGGGGCAAAATGGTAAAGGGGAGTGAGAAATACAGGCTTGCAGATGTTGACTAAATAAGTCACAGGAATAAAAGATACAGCATAGGGAATGTACTGAATGGTATTATAATAGCGTTGCATGGTGACAGATGGTAGTTACATTTGTGGTGAGCATAACATAACTGTTCAATCATTACGTTATACACCTGAAACTAATGTTAACATTGTGTGCCAGTTATACTCAAATAAATAAAAACAACACTGGAGACTGACAGATATTCAAAGAGACTGAAGAACCAGCAATCCCAGCTTGCTCAGTGCCGATATACTACGTGTGTATATAAAAGGCAACCAATGCAGCAAAGAAAAGGAAAACAATAAAAAGTTGATTTAGAAAATGACCAGGTCCAACTATGGACCAGGTCCAACTATGGCTGGGAAGATTTTAGAGTCTGAGAAGAGGGATCCATAGTGAAACGAGCTCACCTTTTTAGAAGACAGAGGTGTTTTATGGCTACTGAAATTAATCCACAGTTCTGCTAATAATTTAAGTATGTTGGTTTGAAGTTCTCTTCAAATAATTGCTTTTTCTATGTGGATTTCCTCACCAATAAATTGAGGATAATGTGCATCTACCTCATTAAAAATATGTGAATTAAGAGTATACCTCTGATATCTCACAGCCTGGGCTCAAACCTCGGATTTCTGTGATGTGGGGCAAGTTACTCTCTCTGTTCCTCAGGAATATCAAGTGTGAAAGGAGGACAATGACCCTCTACTCACTAGTTTTATTGAAGATTTTAGTTAATATATGCAAAGGGATTAGAACATTCCCTGGCATATAAGTGCTCAGTGGATATTAGTTATTGTAATTATTATTATTAAAGTTACCTGGGGAAATGTTAAATAATACACTTTCCTGGACTCTATTTCATATTAACTGAATTGGCCTCTTGGGAACTGCTAGTGTTTATAAAGTCCCCCAGTGAATCCAAGAGCCCGTGGAGTTCGGAAGCCCCACTGGTGGCTAGAGGACAAGAGCTGCTGGCGAAGCCAGTCCTTCTCAGGATGAGCCGTTACTCACAACAGCAGGGGTGTTTGTTGGAACCCTACACAGAGTCACCAGGGAACTGTAAACATCTGGATGCCCAGAGAGCACCCAGACCGAAACTGGCTCAGTGTGGGTCCCAGACATCGGTATTTTAACCACCCCTCCCCCCACCCCATGGTAGCAGCATGTAAAAAAGGCAGGGAACCTCTGATCTTAGGTAGGTTTAAATCCCATATCCTAATTTTTTTTTTTTTAGAAAAATGCTTCTAAGGTTTTAGATGATGGCAAATTGACATAAAAATAGCACATTAAGAAGAGCTTTATGAAAAGGGTGCTTAACTGACCCAGTGTTATCTTTCGCTGCCCTTTTTTATGTGGATGAATAAAGACAGATAGGAGTTAATTGCTCTTCAGCTAGATGGAGGTCAGTCTTTTGTACCGAAATCTTAGAAGTAGGTTAAACAGGAAGGTATTTTTTGTACTACTGAACTTAACCTTGACTTGGGTCATTTATTGCAGTGTTTCCTAAACTTAGCTGAGCCAGAATCACCTGGGGAGCAATTTCAAGCATAGATTTCTTAGCCTCACCTCAGAAGATTTTGATTTGGTTGGTTTAAGATGAGACCCAGGAACCTGAGTTCCTTAAAAGCTCCCCATTAATCCTAATGATATCATTATCATCCGCAGTATGTAGTGAATCAAGGTACCAATGGGTGGCAAAACTGATGCTAATGTTAGTAATTAGAAAATGTTGACATAATTAAAAAAAAGAGTATTGTTTCCCAATACTCTTGGTATATTGGTATATAGTTAGCTAAATGAACCTTCCCTGGCCATGACTTATCTAGAAAATGACTTTTTCTTATCCCCTGTTTGGTATTTGGCATCCAATAGTATCAAATGTTATGAACAACTTGTTAATGATACCTAGCAGTTTCTAGGCTCTTTGTTATATAATTAATCCTCACAACAATCTTTTGGGTGGGAAATATTGCCTCTATTTTATAAATTAGGAAACCCAAACCTCAGATGGTTAAATAACTTAGTCGCAATCACATAGCGGGTAAAAGTAATGGGAACCGAAGTAGAATCCAGGTGTATTAAACTCCAAGCCTCTGCTCATACAGTTACTGAGCATCAATACCCTGACAAACACCACTCCTAGCAATAATCAGTGGCAGACCGCCCCCCGCCACCCAAAATTGCAGGGGTGTAGGGGGCACCTAGATGGCTCAGTTGGTTAGAATACCTGACTCTTGGTTTCAGCTCAGGTCATGATCTCAGATCCTGTGAGCTGGGCATGGAGTCTGCTTGTCCCTCTCCCTCTGCTCCTCCTCCTGCTCGCTCTCTCTCTCTTTCAAATAAGTAAATAGTAGACAAAATCTTCAAAAAAAAATTTTTGTTAAGTATTCATTTTAAGAAATAAATAAAAAAAATTTTTTTTCTGTTATGTATGAACTCTGATTAGTAAGAAAATAAAGTTGTTTTAAAAAATATTTTCTTGGGGTGCCTGGGTGGCTCAGTTGGTTAAGCCTCTGTCTTCTGGCCTGGGTCATGATCCCAGGGTCCTGGGATCCACCCCCATGTTGGGCTCTCTGCTCAGCAGAGAGCCTGCTTCTCTCTCCCACTTCTGCTTTCTCTGCTTGTGCTCTATCAGATAAATAAATAAAATCTTTTAAAAAATACATTTTCTCCAAGCAGTTGGGTTTGAGAAACTCTGTATACCCATGCCGATAATTTTCATGTGTTTATAATGAATGGGATCATCACAGTAAACCAAGACAGACTTCTGTGTTGAAGAATATCTGACTCCTTTAATAAGGTACTGCAAATAATGGTTGGATAAGTCCTTAAGGAGCAACAATTTAAACCTTCAGGTAAGCCTTGCAGTCAAATTTAGGAAAAATTAAGAGAGAGGTATCCAAACGACCTGCAATGTTTCTATAACCTTAAGACAATATAGACCTACTTTACTCTAACCGTGAGATTCGAAGAGCAGAATCTTCTCCAAGTAATGAGGAGTGATATTGCCAGTTTTGTTATCTGAAAAAAAAAAATATTTTTTTACTCAATGTTCAGTCTTTGGGACATTATGAATCTATTTAAGCACATACTTGGTTTGTGGCATTGGGATTTCAACTTCCCCTATGTAGTGTGTCAGATGTCCTTCTGCAAGTTGCAGGAGGACCTTGTGCATTGCCCCCTTGTAGCACTCATTATGTTCTAGTATCATTGTCAGCCTAATTGTACATCTCCTATCAAGGCCTGATCATTTTCACCATTGTCTAGTGCACGGTCAGACATCTGGTTGGTTCTCAGTAAGTGTCTGTTGGAAGAATGAATTGATGGGATTAGTGGAATGAAGAGCTTAAAGTGTGGAACAGAGCCATGATTTTTCTAATCAGATTCCTTACTCCGTTAGAGTGATGTGAGCCTTGCTTCCAATCATCTACTAGCTCATGGGATGACTATAAGCTATCAAAACCCTCTTTATCCCTCAAAGAAGCACTTGGGTGGATTCAAGTACATGTAAATTATGGGCAGGCCTAAAAACACTTTAAATTTCAAAAAGAAAAGAAAAATATCTATTACTCTGGTTTTGATACAAAGTTAAAAACATACCTAACAGGAGACTGAAGTTGAAGCCACTGTGAAGAGTGTAAGTAGGGACATGCATAGCTTTACATTAGAACACAGCATCAGTGTTTGATAGTCTAAGAACTAAAGAGCAAGTAGCAATAGCAGCATATGAGACATTAAAAAAGATTTAAAAATGTATTCTTTCACCAAATGGTGTAAGTTAAAGTAAGCTGTCAAACTGACAGCACATTAATGCCAGCTTCACGGTAGCACATAGTGTATCACAGTAGAAACTGTATCCCTTTTGTAGAGAAATTAAAGGTGAAATCTGAGAAAAATAGCTTGAAATGCTTTTTTTTTTTTAAATTTTAGAATCATCATTACTTGCTAGAATCCACTCCAAACATAACCGGAAGAATAACCATAATAAATCATGATAATTTATATCAGAGTTTTATTTTGGGGAAAGTAGCATCAGATACACTTCATACTACTTACTCAAACTATAATTATTTTCATTAAACTATAAAATTGCTTACTGCAGATTTACTCTAAACACATAAAATCATATCCTTAACAATGAGCACTACTAGACCACAAATGTTCAAAATAACTGAAGTCAAGTGTAAAATAGCAGTCCTTGATTTATACTTTTTAATTATATATCTTTGTAGACACAATCAATGCACTTTTGTGGGTTTATAATATATTCCTTTTTATTTTGTTGAAACATCCGACAGGCTTATTCAGTCTCCATCCTGTTAATTAAAAGATAGTGTCAAAAAAAAAAAAAAACCTTATGAAAATGATGTCAGGTGCCTATTAACACAAACTCTCAAGTAGTTTGTATCTGTCAAGAGTACAGATTATTCTAGAAATGAGAGAGGTCTGGGGGAAAAGCTAATAGGTTTTGTGCTTCGTGAGATGGGGAGGTGATATTAAAGGTGGTTGAATAATCTTGAAAAAATCAAGGAGACCTAAAATATTGTTCTGATGTGAGTGGTATATCTCATACAAAGTGAGCAAAAAATGAGGGTACTGAGAGCAGAGCATCTGAAATTGTACACCTTCCAATATTCTTGCTGTTGCCAAACAACATATTTAAGATACCTTGATGGCTTTATTTTTTAAGTCCTATTTTTGCTAAGAAACGTTTACCTTTGTAAACTCTGTCCCACCCTATGATAGCCAATTATTTCATTTAATAGGAATAGAACTGGAATTCATGTGTTTCAAGACTTGTCAGGGATCTTCACAGAATTTGTGAATATTGACAGTACCTAATGCATGTCTATTGTCCTATGGGATGTTCTTTCTACTGTATTCAAAACTAGATACAGGATTGCTTACAAATATAACAAATTATTTAAATATTTAGTACCAGAAAGACATTTTGAATTTTGTAATTGTTACAGGTTTGACTAATAGGTGTCTTTCAGATGCTTTGACTGGATCTCTGTATACACATTTTTAAGAAATGTCGACAACAAACTTTTTTTTTTATTTCACTGAGATTTAATTATTTGGATTGACTATGTTTTTTAATTCACTTTGAAGTCACAAATCTCACTTTTCTAGTTTCCGTATAGATCCTAGCAAAATCCAAATCAGTGCAACATGCGCTAAACTTGTGTGGATACAGTAATTAGGGAAAAGAAATTCCGTTTTCTTGTTCAAGCCCAGGAAGAGAAGCGTCTCCCTTTTGTGAACCTTGAATAAAAATCTCAAGTGTATTCTGATTGAGCCAATTGAAGTCACCTGCCCCCAATGAATGGGTTACTGTGATCAGGGAAGCATGTATCTATGAGTGGCTTAGACTTGGTTATATCAACCCCTTTGATCCCAACCTGAGGCAAGCAAGGACAGTCTACTTAGTTCTACTGTTTGGCTCAGATCACTCAAGTCCCCTCACTAGAAATGTGGATTGGGATGATGGCGCTCAAAGTGTATGACTGGAAGTTTTGGTTCTGTTAGAAAAGAAGTCGTTTAATCATTTTAATTCAGAGGTTAGAAGCAAAAGTTTTACATGATAAAGGGAAAGTTAACTTATTCAGAATATCCAGAATTACCTGTCCTAGTTGTTGTTTTATTTAACTTAAAAAGGATATAACATTAATGGCAAGGAAAATTATATTTCTTAGTGAAATTTTTTTTATCTCAGTTGCCTATTTCTGCTGAGAATCCTACTTAATGCTTCATATTATATTATACTTATTATATTATATTCACTACACATATATTCTCAATTCTGAAGTGTATCAGACTTTATTAAAATAGTTTTAAATCATTCATAATATATCCATTCGTTCTTTGATCAAATTGTTTCTCATTTGAAAGCTACTGTCTTCAATGCATTATTTTAAAGAAATAGAAACCAAATTCAGAAAAAAATCCGTGTTAACATAATTCAAGTGGATGTGTGAGAATTAAATTTAACGTAGCTTAAATATCACAGGGCAGTGCAATTTTCATCAGTAGAGGTGGTGAAGAAATGTGATGGTGGGGATGAAGACATCTACAAAAAGCTGGAGTGCTCAGTTTAAATAAGAAACAATAGTATATTTAGGTAAATTTGGTATATTTTGGGCAGCGATTGGGTGATATTTCTAACCTCAGAGATATATTGGCTATTTTGACATTTTAAATTTTATGTCACATAATATAATAATTCCAGTTATTATATGTTATTTTATCTGCCTTACTTAATTTCAATTTGTGTTTCTTTAAAATTATTGATTGTATATAATTTTGTCTTGCAAGATACAAATGATCAGCTCCAATTGTGGGTGACTTTCAAATCATATCCATAGAATCAGATTATGATGCTTAACTATGTCTCAGATTACCCAGTAAATTGACTTTCAAAATCAACAATTATGATATTTGAGTATTTCAGTTACAGCTCTCACTTATAAATTTAAAGATTGTTTTAAAAAGACATTGTGACTGCATTCTTGTATTCAAGCTTAACGTATTAGTGTATAATTAAGAAAAATATCTATGTGAATAATATTTTTGGTCTTGTAGAATAAACGTAATGCTATCTGGAAATGACTTCAAGATTAAACTCCTGAAAGTCAGATTTTTTTCAGGCATTTGGGTGAAAATAGAATACCTTGGTCTAAAAATTTTTCAGAATTACATTATAATAGACTTACACTAAATCTCTATTGTGCATAAAAACGATACTATAGCCACTAGAGGTGACTATAGGTGATGAGGTGTCATAGAAACAGCCAGTAAATGGTATTTTTTTATATAGTCACCTTGAGATATACATTAGTTAAAACTTTCTGCAAGTGACATGACCAAAAAGTCCAGACGTACAGTTGGTTTCAAGCTTAGTTTCATACAGGGGCTCAAACCAAGTTCTAAGGACTTGGTCTCTCCTAATTCCCTAGATGGACCCTGCTCCTCTCCATGTTTTGGTTTCATGCTCAGGTTTCATTTTGGAGCAGGCTGGCTCCTCCAGCCACAATTTCACTGCTTCACAACTCCATGTTGGAAGCAGTTGCAAGAATCTCGAGGCTAAGAGTCACCGTAACTGTGTAAGCTTCGGTCACGTGTCCACCTCTGAACCAAACGCAGGGTGGTTGAGTGATTGCTTGCCTCACTTAATGCTGGGTCACACGCCCGTTGTTGGATTCCAGTAAAGAGCACCAGCAAGACCACGCGAAGTCTCCAAAGAGAATAGAGACTGTTGCTGGATGAAGAGGAAGTAAATGCTAATAAAGCAAATGTTTACTATTAGAGTCTGTTTGGGCATTATGGGATGCTAACTCTACTCGAGATGTTTCTGGAACTCTTGTCTTAGTATGGAAAGCTTACGAAGCAATCATTCCTCCAAAAACAGTCTTATTATTCTATATTCCCAGTACATTTTTTATTGAATAAGATTTTATAAAACTTAATTAGCCATCACACTTGTTAGCTCTGCTGTGACTGACTTTGACTAGTTCCAAAATAGCATTTGTCTACACAGGAAAAGGGTTTGCTCTTGTTGACAATATTTTAAAAAAGTGCACAAAATATTTTCATGTTAATTCCGGAAGCTCAGCTCTGAAAATATTCTGGGAAAATAACAGTATCATTGGCATAAATGTGTAATATTCCAAGTTGAATGACGTGAAAGAGTCTACACTTATTTGGATAGATATATTCTGGTTTATTTGGGTACAAAATATCCCTCTATAGCAATGTGGTTATGAGCGTAGGCTTTGGAACTTGACCACCTGTGCTTGAATCCCAGGTTAGCCTCTGTGTGGTCTTGTAAAAGTTATTTAAGCCCCCCCTTTTTTCCCCCACAATTTCCATTTATAAAATAATAACTATAATTATACCTGTTTCATTGGATTGTTTGAGGACCACCTGTGTTAATATACATTTCCTGATAAATGATAGTTCTTATTACTATCATTTTAAAAATACATCTAAAATTACTATATTCTATATGAGATGAAAAAAATTAGTCTATAAATCAACTTAAGGAAAATAGTCAATCAAGAGTACAAAAATATGCCATAGGTAGGATAGAAACATGGGACGCAGATTTGAACCCTGACCTTCCCTTAAATAACTTTGATCTTAGGCAAATTCTACACATCTCTAGGCTTTGGTTTCTTCACTTACAAAATGTCTTTTTGTAGCAACAAAATTGGATAATTCTGTAAGTAATGATGCAATCCAGAATGAAACAGTGACCAGAGTTGGCTTTGGGTTAATTAAGCAAGACATCCCAGTCGACACGTGTTTGGGACATGGTTTTGAAGTATATTAGGGAAAAAGATTAATGGAGGGAAAGAAAAGAATAAGAGGGTTTCCCAGGTGAAGCTAAGTGGAGGCCAGCAGCAGTTGAGGCATAGACGTAGGGTTCATCAGATAACTTCTTGGGGAAAAACACACTATGAAATAATAATAGTTGAATATAGAGAGGCATGAAGGATTCATCTGCCACACAGTGTTGAAGGCTAGGCTTAAGATTTTTTAAGTAACAAGAAGTTTCTTTAAATTTGTGAATAAATTGGGGGAGTAAATGGTATTTGAGATAATGACAAGCATTTTGAAATCAGGCCAAGCCCAGGAAGTTACACATAGCAGCTTTTCCAGAAATGTGTGTTGCTTTGAAATTCACTGAGTTTAAACATAGATAGCCCTGACTGGGGTACTAATACATCATGGTCTTCATATTATTCTAGTGATAAAATGTTTCATTTTAATCATACAGACCTACCTTTGCTTTTTAAAAGTTGTCTATCTCTCACACTTAAACTGAATTCTAGGAGGCAAGTATACTCTTGAAGTACTTACCGTATGGTTATTTTCTTTACTATATTCCATTCTGGAAGATGTTCCCTCCTATTAGGGAGTGACTGACTTAAACATAATTTAATTTTCAATAGGCCTACAATCATAACATTACTCACTAACTCTACGTATAATTCAGGATACCTCTTATAACACTTTGCCCCCAACTAAGACTCGTAAGAGATGAAATTGCTTCTAATTAACTAAGGTTATTGCCTAAATATTCACCGTCTTATTCTGCACATATTTGTTTCCAGATAACTTTAGTTTGTTGTTTTTATATCCTTTCTCAAAAAAGTAGTTGAATGTTACCCCTTCCAATGTTAATTTCTCTATTAGGCTTGTTCCTTGTTCATGTCCTGCAAGATCTATGAATTTAGTGTCCAACATCTGCTCTACCTTTCTACCATAACTAGTCTCTTAAAGATCCTACTCTTAAGGAAAACCAAATATTTGTATATGACATTAATTGACATTAAGACATAATGGTAAATACAATTAGGACATTAGTTGTGGGGCACTTGATTGGCTCACTCGGTTGGGCATCTGACTCTTGGTTTTGGCTCAGGTCATAATCTTGGGGTCTGATGGGCTTCACACTAAGCACAGAGTCTGCTTGAGATTCTCTCCCTCTCCCTTTGCCCCTCCCCCTAACTGGAGTGTGCATGTGTGTACGCTCTCTCTCTCAAATAAAATAAATAAATAAAATCGTAAAAAAATACACATTAGTTGTATGAGACATATAACTGAAAACTGAGACTAATTTACAGCATGATTTTAAGTAGTTGATAGGATATACAGAGAGAAATCTATTTTTTCTGAGCAGTATAGGGCTGGAAATAGTGTAGAGAAGTTTCAGGAGTTTGAAGAATTCAGCCATAGTGCACTAATTTTTCTATATTCATTACATCAGCAAGAAGAGGTGAGTGCTACTACAGTAAGAGATAGTTCCCAGATTTCAGTGCCTTGAAACAGCATGGTTTCTTTCTCATTCCTGCTGACTATGAATTATAGGTTGGGTAGAGATTCTGCTTTGTGTGATCTTCACTTTGGTCTTAATCTGGCTGCTGTAACAAAAATACCATGGACTGGGTGGCTGAAACAAAAATTTATTTCTCACAGTTCTGAAGTCTGGGAGGTTCAAGATCAAGACACTGACAGATTCAGTGTGTGGTGAGAACCCGCTCCTAGTTCATAGATGGCCGTCTTCTTGCTGTGGCCTAACATGGTAAGGGAGTGCTATGGGGCCTCTCTTACAAGAGCATTAATCTCATTCATGAGAGATCCACTGTCATGACCTAATCACCACCCTAAGGCCTCACCACCAAATAGGGTCACATTAGGGATTGGGTTTCAACATATGAATTTTGGAGGGACAGAAACATTCAGTCTATAGCACCAGAATAAGATATCAGCCATTCTCTGGAACACTCTGGTTACTGAGGCATAAAAGCAGAGAGCTCATTACACATCACACACTGGCTCTTAACGCATCCATGTGTCACTTCCATTCACATTTGGTTTTTTTTTTTTTGCATTTTATGTATTTGTCTTTTTTAAAATTATTTGAAGTACAATATACAATGTTATATTAGTTTTAGGTCTACAACATAGAGATTCAATAATGCTATACATTATACAATGCTCACCATGCTAAATATAGTTGTCACCCTGCCATGTTATTACAATATTAACTATATTTCCTATACTGTACTTCCCATCTTCATGACTTATTTGTTTTATAACTGAAAGTTTGTACCTCTTAATCCCCATCACCTATTTCACTCATACCCCACCACCTTCCCTCTAACAATCATGAGTTTGTTCTCTGTATATATGAGTCTGTTTTTGTTTGTTCATTTGTTTTGTTTTTTAGATTCCACATATAAATGAAATCATATAGTATTTGATTTTGTCTGTCTGACTTTCCTTACTTAGCATAATAAACTTCATGTCAGTCCATGTTGTCACAAATGGCAAGACTTTATTCTTTTTGTGGCTGAGTAATATTGCATTATGTATATATACCTCATCTTCTTTATCCATTTACCTATCGATGGACACTTTCATTGCTTTCATGCTGGATATTATGAACAATGCTACAGTAAACATAGGGGTGCAAATATCTTTTTGAATAAATGTTTTTGTGTTCTCTGAGTAAATGCTCAGTAGTGGAGTTACTACATTATATGGTAGTTCTATTTTTAAGTTTTTGAGGAACCTCCATAATGTTTTCCACAGTAGTTGCACCAATTTATATATCTACCAACAGTGCCTAAGAGCTCACTGTTCTTGACATGTTCACTAATACTTGTTATTTCTTACCTAGTGCCAAACTAGCCATTCTAACTGATGTGCGGTGATATCTCGTGGTAGTTTTGATTTGCATTTCCTTGATGATTAGTGATGTTGAACATCTTTTTGTGTGTCTGTTGGGATTTCTGTATCTTCTTTTGAAAAATCTCTCTTTAGGTCCTCTGCCCATTTTTTAATGAGATGATGCTGATGATAATGATGGTGGTGGTGGTGATTATTTTGGTATTGGATTAAAGACCTAAATTTAAGACCTGAAGCCATAAAACTCCTAAACAAAAACATAGGCAGTAATTTCTTGGACATCAGCCATAGTAACATTTTTCTGTATATGTCTCCTCAGGCTAGTGAGACAGAAAAACTAAACTATTGGGACTACACCATACTAAAAAACTTTTGCACATCAAAGGAAACCATCAACAAAATGAAAAGACAATGTACTGAATGGACAAGATTTTTGCGAATGACATATCCAGTAAGGGGTTAATAGCCAAAATGCATAAAGCACACATTTTTTAATTTTATTTTTTAAAGACTTACATTTTTTAGAGAAGTTTTAGGTTCGTGGCAAAATTAAGGGGAATGTACAGAGATTTACCCTATAATCTCTGCCCCATGGTAAGTAACCCCTCCCATTATCAACATCCCCCACCAGAATTGTATATTTGTTACAATAGATCAACCTACACTGACACATCATAAGCGCCCAAAGTCCATAGTTTACATTACAGTTCACTCTTGGTGTTTTACATTCTGAGTTTGGACAAACGTATTATGACATTTATCCTCCATTCTATCATCCATCCATAGGGCAGAGTATTTTCACTGCCTTAAAAATCTTCTGTGTTCCACCCATTTATTCCTCCTCCTCTGAACCCTGTGAACACAGATTTTTTTTAAAGTCTCCATAGTTTCGCCTTTTCCAAAATGTCATCTAGTTGGAAGCATACAGTATGTACCCTTTTCAGATCGGCTTCTTTCACTTAGGAATATGTATTTAAGGTTCTTCCATGTTTTTTCATGGCTCGATAATTCATTTATTTTTAGCAGTAAGTAAATGGATGGACCACAGTTTGTTTATTCATTCACCTACTGAAAGACGTCTTGGTTTGCTTCCAATCTTTGGCAATTATGCATAAAGCCTCTATTAATATCTGTGCAAGTTTTTTTGGAGACGTAAGTTTTGAACTCATTTTGGTAAATACCAATGAGCACAATTGCTGGATAGTATGGTATGAATATTTTTATTTTCATAAGAAACTGTCAAACAGTCTTCCAAAGTGCTGCACCATTTTGCCTAATAGTTTTGTGGTGGTATCTCATTATTGTCTTCATTTGCCTTTCCCTTATGACATAGTATTAGTATCCCTTATTTGTTGAATATGCTTTTCATACTTATATTCCATCTGTACATCTTCTTTGGTGAGGTGTCTGTTATATTTGGCTAATTTTATAATGGGTATTGTCTTTTTATTGTTGAATTTTAAGAATGCTTTGTATATTTTGGATAACAGTCCTTTATCAGATATGTCTTTTGTAAATATTTTTTCCCAGTCTGTGGTTTTTCCTCTCATTCTCTTGACATTGTCTTCCACAGAGCAAAAGTTTTAAATTTTAATGGAATCCACTTCTAGTTTATCAATCCTTTTTTTTTTTTTTCCTTTTTAAGTAATCTCTATACCCAATGTGGAGCTCCAACTCAGGACCCTGAGATCAAGAGTCAGATGCTCTGCTGACTGAGCTAGTCAGGAGACCCATCTATTATTTTTTTCATAAATTGTGCCTTTGGTGTTATATCTAAAAAGTCATAACCATAGCCAAGGTAATCTAGGTTTTCTCCTATGTAAATTTCTGGGAGTTTTATATCTTTGGATTTTATATTTAGGTGTATGACTCATTTTGAGTTAATTTTTATGAAGGGTGTAAACTCTGTGCCTAGGTTCATTTTACATGTCTATGCTTAATGGTTCCAGCACCATTTGTTGAAAAGACTATCTTTGCTCCATTGTATTGCTTTTATTCCTTTGTCAAAGATCAGTTGACTATAATTATGTGGGTCAATTTCTGGCCTCCCTATTATGTTTCATTGATCTATTTATCTATTCTTTCACCAATACCACATTGTCTGGAATACTGTAGCTTTATAGTAAGCCCTGAAGTTAGGTAGTGTGAGACCTCCAATTTTGTTCTCCTTCAATATTGCATTGGATATTATGGGTCTTTTGCCTCTCCAAATACACTTTAAAATGAATTTATCAGTATCTATTAAAAAATTCACTGAGATTTTGGTTTAGATTTCATTGAATCTATAGATCAAGTCAGGCAGAACTGACTTCTTTACATTATCTAATATTCCCATCCATGAATGTGGAGTAGTTCTCCAATTTATATAGTTTTTTTATTTTGCTCAACAATATAGATTTTGTATATATTTTGTTGTATCTAAATATTTCAATTTCTTTTGAGTGCTAATGTAAATGGTATTGCATTTTAATTTCAAATTTCACTTATTCATTGCTGATATATAGGAAAGTGATTGACTTTTGCATATTACCCTTGTATCCTACAACCTTGTTACAATCCCTTAATAGTTCCAGATTTTTTTAAACTTTTTTTTTTATTCTCCTGCATTTTTTACATAGATAGATGAGCACATCATCTGTGAACAAGGGCAGTTTTATTTCTTCCTTCTCAGTCTGAACACCCCTTTATTTCATTTTCTTGTCCTATTACATTAGCTACAAATTCCAGTACAATGTTGAAAAGGAGCAGTGGGAGGAGACCTCCTTGCCTTGTGCCTAATCTTAGTGGAGAATCTTGAAGTTTTTCACCATTAAGTATGATTTAGCTGGGATTAACATTTTATAAAGTATGTTGTGTAGCTATATTATTTCGAAGGTGGCAGAAAAATCCAATACTACTTTCTGGTGAGAAAGAGACTGGGAATATTCGGTGAATGGCAAAAATGACTACTACATTGATAAGAAAGCAAAATATTTTTTTAATTTTTAAATAACTATTAATATCATGGTTTTTCAACTTTAAGAATCCACATATTTAAGCATGAAAGACTCGATTTTGCAGTGCAACGTTAGCATTGCCTTGCTCAGAAAACTTTGTTTCTATTTCATAGCCTCTTGAATGAAATTCCATCTCCATAGAAACTGGCACCTCCCTGCAGCCTTTGTGTCCCTGTCCTCCTGCACAAATATTATTGTAAACAACGTTGAATGGAATTTCTTCTGCTGCTTCAGAATTTTGTATGAGGAGCCAAAGCTGAGAAGAAGAGGCAACAAATGGCTCTATATTCCAAAAGAGGGCATGCTCCCCTCCTCATCCAACAGATGTAAGCAGATGAGTAGATATTGGAATGCACTGAGTGAGTGGTAAGCTATAAGCATAGAGGAAGAACATTTTATTTCTCTCCTCCCTCTCCTTCCAAACCTACTAATGACCATGAGAAAATTGCTCATAGACATTGGAGTATCTACCAAAAGAAAGACTGACATCTTCCTCTCCTGATGAAAGCTTGCTGAGCCCTAGAAGTTCATGAGGCCATTGCTGGCACAGACATCAAAGTTATCCACTCTGATAAAGGTATAAGTTCTGAAAGGGAGCTTCACATGTATCTCGTGGAGTTTTCTTGAAGTTATGCAAACAGAGAATTCTGAGACAGAAATAGAGCATCTGTAACACAGAGGAAGAAGAGGCAGAAGCACCAGGGAAGCCTTGTACCATCAATGTTTTATATGACAAGGGTGTGTGAGTATCCCATGGTTCAAGTGGAGGCCTCAGAGGCCTCCTGTGTCATGGGAACTGCACCCGTAAGAAACTGCCGGGCAGACAGCCAGGAGCAGGAGATGAGAGCGAACAGAAGTCAGCCGTAGAATGCGTCATCCATCTTAGGAAACTTCTGGGAGATGGCAGCCCTGAGGAACCCACAAAAACTTTAAGGATACAGCATTTGGATAACTGCCCCTCATACTTTCACCTCACATGTATCCCCTTTGACAGTCCAACCATGTTGAGATGCAAGGGAAACCCAGAAATAGCAGAAAGGCTAAGAAGCAGTGAAAATCCAAAAAAAAAAAAAAAAAAAAAAGCGGGGGGAGGGGTAGCGAAAAGGCAAACTATGCTGTCCTTCCTTCACTGTTGCAGGAAATTCATCACAAGTCAAGATTCAGATAGGAGGCAAGAGGTATTTTAATTTGGATATGAAATTAATGTTTTGATCTAGACTATATTTTAAATACTGAAAGGAATCAGAAGTCTGGGGGATTTTTTTTCAAAGGACAGAGAAAGAATGATTACCAAGTATAGTTAGATGGTGTGATTAATGAAAAATTTTTTCATCGAGACCATTCCTGAATGTCTATTTGTCCATTTCATTTGTCTTTCTCCCACAATATTTGAAGAACAGGGCACTAGAAAGATCGGCTCAAGGACCTGGGCTTAGCATGAATGGGGACTGGGCTGGCCTACAGCCAGAGGAACCTAAACTCAAGGTGATTTGGCAGACCATGTTTATGAGTGGAACTAAAATTGAAAGCCAGATACTGAGTCTAGATGAGACAACAATACAAAAGGGAGGGAGACAGAGTCCAATAAGAGGCCAACAGGATGAGAATAAGAACACCAGATCTTGCAGAAGTTTCAAAGAAGAGATGGGAGATGGAGCATTGAGATGTTTTGGTTACTGGAACATTGCTGCAGACACATTTTACACTGAGTCTAACAGCTTAGCTGTTAAGACCACTGACCCATCTTAGACACCACCTGCAAAACTTTCTATTTCTGGCATTGAAATTCCTACCCATTCATCTGGGATAGTTATAAAATCACTATCTCTACAAATTATGCATACCTGCCTCTTCCCATATTCCCTGGCTGTAAATTATCTGTTTTCCCTTGGACTCCAATAACATGTTGATATTTACACTTACATATAATTGTGCCCCTGTATTTCCCATATGCCATGTGAAAATCAGGAGGGTTAGCAGTTACTTATACACAGGAAGTATTTAGGAAGTATTTGTTGGGTGAATATTACTGTGAAAATAAATTCACAACTTAGAATAACTTTAAGCCTGATTTTTAAACTGCAAAGGAAGTTGCAGATGAAGTCAACATCAATAAGTGGTATTTATTAAACAATCACATTTACATATCAATGTGATAAGCAGCATACCAAGGAAGTTAAATAAATTGTTCTCAATTCTCTGAGAGCAACTTGCAACTTCACAATTTTGTGAGGTCCAGAAACAGATTGACTAGAAATACATGTGGAATGCTGTGAAGTCGAGAAAATAATTTACAAGAGGAGCAGAATGGTTGACGGTGCCCAACAATTAGAGAAAGACAAGATGGTAGGCAGTAATACAATTTAGTTGTGGGGTCAAATATAAGAAGAATTTATTTATTTTTTCTTTTTAGCTACCACAAAACAGGTGGCATTGAACTTGCAGACGGAAGAAATACTAATTTTTTTCATGTTCTAGTTCTTGCTGGTAAATACTGAATACCGGCAAGTCATTTATGTCTGAATTTCCTTTTTTTCCTGAGACTTTTTTTTTCTTAGCAGAAACATTTTTTTCCCAAATAAATTCTCGTTCAGAACTGCAATATAAATAAAAGATAAACCTGGAGCTGCTGTGGTTGAATGGGGCATGAGCCTCAGGGACACTGGGCTGCAGTTTCTGCTTCCCTGAAGCCCTTGCGACTGACTCTAGGCATTCACAGATCCCTGTAATACAAGTAGAAGGCTTTTGGAATGGACCACCTGTTCCATTTGCTTCTGTATTCAGAGTCTATGTTTTACAGCGTCCGTTTTGTTATCTGCCCAGAGTAAAATGTACTTTTCAATCAATTTTCTCACTTAATATTTAAACAACAACAACAACAACAACAAGAATGAGATTTAGGCAAGTGTAATTCCTGAGCTAAAGACATAGAACCCGAGGCACAGAAAGGTCAAGGACACAAGCTGGCCCACTCATGGTCCTGGATCTGCAAATGTACTTGTACTTAAGGTTTGTTTTGTTTTGTTTTTCTTTTGTTTTGTTTTTGCCTGCTGGAGGTTTCTAAAAATTTTTGAACATTTTTTATTAAGTTTAGTTATGTATTTATATTATTGGTGAAATCTCAGGGACTTTATTAATGCCCTAAAATGGAAATACCTTACGAGTATATTTGCATACTCAGGGGTTTATATAAGCTATAAGAATAGCCAACACCTGTGGGTAGATCTACGCTATAGAGGAGAATATGAGTTCCGGTATGAAATACTTTTTAAAACTAAGACAACGAATTTGATAATTAGAGAAATTGAACTGATGGGCTAGCTTACTTGGAAGACCTTTACACTAGAAGGTAATAAGATTTATACTAGAGGGTCTTCCATGCCCCAAAATGTTTACTCCACTGCAACATTTGTCGGGTTATCTAGAAGAAAGGGAAAGAGATACGAGAAGAAGTCTGATTCGAAAAGACTATCCCATGCCTGCATTTGCTCAGGCTCTCCGCCTGGAGAATTTGAGAGTAGAAGAATGGCCGTAGGCATTGATGCACTTCCGGCAAAACAACATTTGGAAAATCCTTAGTTTTGATCGACTACCACCAAAAACCATGCTCCTTCCTGCACATTCTTTTTGAAATAGGACATACCCCAGCTTTGTGAAACCAAGCACAGAAGAATAGTGCTTGTTCTCTAGCCAATTGGAGGAGGACACTGTTCAAGACATCACAAATATTGTTATAAACAGAACAATGACATTGGCAACATCATTTGATCTTTGAGCCAAGGATGAAATTAATGTCATATGCTTACTCCGATGGATGACTGGAAGTTTCCACCGAGCACACTTAAAAGCAGTGGTGTCCTCTCTCACTTCCATTTTTCCTTCTGATAAGTCAAGAAACTCTCATAAACAATACTGGCTTCTTGAAGATTTGGAATAGCAAAGGAGACTCAGAAGTTTAAAAACTAGTTTAATTTAGAGATATTGTGTTCTTCTTGAAAAATAGAGACAAACACACAAACAAAACCCTCCAAAGGTATCGACGTTTTCAGTAAACAGAAATTTCTTCCGTTCTCTCCCAATCTCATGCACCTTCCATGATCGAATACGTTCTTGCAGGTGTTAGGAAGATATATGATGACATGGGTCCTTGGAGGTTGGCCAGATCCAACTCTGGCAAATGCCTACCATTCCCAATCTGGGCTGCTTCGCATGTATGATTTTCTTCATGAAACTTCTCTACTTGCGGCTTGGTGCTTTGTGAAAGAGGTTAGTACTGGATGAATGTGGATTCATTTCCCAAGTTATACATTTTCACTTTTAACTTGTACCTCTGCAGGTCACCCCAAGACAAAAAAATGAGATGCAGGGTGCTCTCGGGTTGGCTGGGCAAAGGCACAGAGACAGCTGTGCAGTTTGTGTGTGCAAGCTTTTGATTTTGTGTTTGCTCCCTGACCAGGCAGAAGCCAGGATTGGGCAAGGAATCTCTCATCTTTGTCCTCGAAAAGCCTGAAAAAGAGCAGTGCTACGTTGATATCTCCACCGTCCAACCTGGGTGGAGCTTTGGAGTTAGGAACTTTCAAAGGCAGACTATGAACCTGGGAGTGTGTAAGAACCGGTGCCGTTCAACATGTGAGGTTTGACCGTGATTCATCACGGAGCTGGACAGAAATAGGGATGTCCTTAGAGGCCTTGGATACTTCTTTATTGAAACCTCAATTTAACCGAGTCTGAAAAACCAGTGTCATTTTTAGTGTTAGCTGCGGGGGCTCTAGATCCATAAATAATAATATGGCTGAGGTTGCATTTTCCTTGAAATATGCACGAAAAGAAGATTTTCCCTTCCTGTGTTGTGGTAGTTCGTTATCTTATTCTAGAGCTGGAACAAAATATGGATGTCATAAATTTTGTCATTTTTAAGGTTTAATTGGTCACATTATTACAAAGGTAGTCTTGGGGAAAAAAAAAAAACCCTGCATACCACCTTGGCAGTCAATGAGAGCCGGAACTGATAGCCGCACTTCTTTAATACGGCTCTTCACAAACACTGGCAGAGATTAGGAAGTTGCTGGAGTTGGAAGGATATCACTGGAGGCTCTGGGAGTTTCTTCTGAAGTCATTCTGAATTAGCAGCTAATGGGGAGCTTTCTTTGATAGCGTTATTATAATTAAATGCAGCTGGATGAAAATCAACCACAAAGGGAACTCGTTTGTTTATCATTACTTCTGACTTTGTTAGCAGATGTTTTCGAAGTACCATAGTAGCCAGCTTAATTTGTCTCTGTGTAATGTGAAGCAGGTAAACTTTGATTAATAAACTGACAAGTATATTCCTTAATTTCTTTTCTGAAGTTTCCTTCTGTGACTCTTACATGGCCCATATGTCAAATCCGGAAATCACACGGATAAACATTCAATTTCTTTTTATATATGTCAGGCCAGCTGAAATGGAGGTGTCAGTCGGCGGTGAGCTGGCTTGTCAAATGTTCGTCTTGAGAGCTGCTGTAGTCTTATCGCATGTAAGTAGGCTAGTGAAAAAGATAAACACATATGGCACATACGTACCGGGCTAGAGAACGACAGCTCTCTCGGTTGTAATCACTATTGGCTTTCCATACGGGACTCAATAATTTTCAGTAAATTGGATCCTTTATGGGCTTAAACATTAATTCATCTATTTAAAAAGGGTAATTTTGACATATCCTCTGCTTATAATAAATGCCTCCTCCACTTCTTAACAGGCAGACTTCCTCACCACCCACTTTGTCTGTTCAACACACTAACTTCAGTGTCTTCATTCAGAATGTACTTTCTACCTGTCTCCCTTTCTGTGCTGGAGTGCAGCTCTCCTCCCATTCCAAGAGTGCTTGAAAATTACACCCATCCCTCCAAATCGTTCCCACATACCTGGAAAGCATGTGATTTTGTTTTAATTGCTCCACGAAGCTTAAATACGCAGCATCTGTGATTCACATTGTATCCATTACTAATACGACAAAATTCATGCGCTCAATGAGTTTGTGCTTTAAGATTAGTATTTGCTCAAGATAAAGTTGCATATGTGCCTGCATGTCCTTTGATTTTCTGTGTGTCCCTGTCAATGTTATCAGTTTCACATTGTGATGTCTACATCTGTTTTTAATTGCCATAATACCTAGCACAGTACTGAGTACTTCATATGTACTTGGAAATCACTTCTTTTTAAAAATGCGTGTGCTATAACACATCTATTGACTCAGTTATTTATTACTTCTGAAAATTTACTTCTATGGATATGTGTGTAAATGTGTATATTTATATATACGTGTGTATTGTCACCTGCTTGCTGCACAGAATTCATTTGGACTTAGCAAAAGGGATGAAAAAACCGGCTAACTCTGAAGTTCTTTGCAGATAAGCATAGGGACATGTAATCTTTGGCACTATTCTACTTCCCTTTAAAGGACTGATTGAGTTTAAAAATGTTCTTCATGTAGAGAGAGTGGAATAGAAGAGCGAGCATGAGCTTTGTGACCAGATGGGACAAAATCCCAACACAGTTTGCTACTAGGTCCCCAAGCCTCAGCTTTGTCATCTGTAAAATTAAGGACAATCATACCACCTTGTGAGGATTAGAGATAATATACCTAAAGATCCCGGCACATAATCGGCCCTCAGTGTAGAATAGCAATGCCGTTAGAAATCAGCAATATGCGGGGCGCCTGGGTGGTTCAGTCGGTTAAGCGTCTGCCTTTGGCTCAGGGCGTGATCTCAGGGTCCTGGGATCGAGCTCCACATCCGGCTCCCTGTTCAGCAGGAAGTCTGCTTCTGCCTCTGCCCCCTGCTCCTGCCCTCTCTCCCAAATAAAATAAATAAAATCTTTAAAAAAAAGAAATTAGCAATATGCTATTTCAGTAGAAGAGGAAAAAAGTTAAAAACAATCACTGTTGCAGGACAGTGTGAGTGGCCCTCGGTGCCGGTCTTCATGAGCGATTGTTCACAGCATGTATTCGAACGCCAATTTAGATGTTATTTCGTGCAAAAACTAACTTAAAATGCTAAATTACAACTAAAAGCAATCCAAATTCATTAATACCGAAAGAGTCTTTCTTGTGAAAAGAGAACACCTATCTGTGACCAGCTGAGTGCTAACCGTACATTCAGCTCCCAACCACCAGTTGTCATTTGATTAAAAATAATCCATCTCTAGCAGGTACATTTCTAATTGGGAGACTTTTCAAGGAAGCTTCATTAAATGCCCACTCTCTACAAAAATTTTTGAAATAATTGTCCATATTAGAAATGTCAGGATAATTAAATCATAATCTCAGGTTGGTGTATAGTGAGGACCAAATGTGTGTTTGTACCTTTATGTCATTTTAGAATACTTGAGAATTTTGTCTGGATTCTTTCAGCCTTTTAAGCTTTTTCTCTAATGGGAATCTGTCTTTCCTTTCCTTTCTCTGGGGTGAGGAGAGCAGGGCTAGAGTCACAACGTTTTAATAGAACTGCAGATTAACTAATTTTGAAAAAAATCCTTGCTAAGATGATTGCCCTTGAGGAAAATCCTTCATGTGTGAGTAACTATCTTTATTATTTCAGCTACTTTGCCAGAGAATAGAATTACCTGACAACATTTTGAAGGAGGATCATATGCTAACTGTGAAGTGTGGCTTACAAACTATGTGGCATGTGCTTTCTGGAAAAGTCTGCATGATGGTGTGTCAGAGAATTAGGTAAGGGAATCATTGCACATGACTCTGATTCTTGGCTCTGTATTTTAATTTCTCTCTTAAGGTGACCAGATTCATAGACTAGATAAAAACAAAGATACCCAGCAGCCTTTTTAGAGGATGCGGAGTGGGAAGCCTACAGGGAACTGTTCTTCACTTGAAAACAGCTGAAACTAAATCAAATGTGTTTTTCTCAAAGCAGGGATCATGGATATCTATTGTGCCAGGATGTGGATTTACTCTGAAATCTAGGGAAATTATGCCACATCTTAAAAATCATTCTCCATGGTTGCAGCATTCATTAGGCTGGTGTGAGTGACTGTGAGATACTAGGCTGTCAGATAATTTGTGGGTGCAATTGCTTAAATAATGCCATTTGAGCAGTAACAATAAAATAGCATTATTTAAGCAGGATGATTGTTTCACTATCACTGGATCACAACTTGACGCATTGTGAGATTCAGGAGAGATAATTGCAATTTTGGAGACGATGCCATTTTTGTGATAGTTGTTGAGTCCCTTAGAGTAATGCTACTTAGAATGTGCTCAGGAAGGTCTTTCTAAGTAAAAGAAGAGGGAGATCTAAGGAAAGCTGAGGCAAGGTAGACAGTAGATCTCAAGGATCTTGGGAATGCTCCTTGCAATGAAGCAAGGCTACTTCTGAAAATGGATGTCCATGATTTTATCGTGATGTCTGGAATATGAGGGGTTTGTTGGGTGCGAATCCGAGGGAAGCAGGGAGAGATGGGTGTCAGAGCTGGAAACAGGGAGTCTGCGAAGGTGATAAGGATTCTGTAAAAGCTATCTGTTCAAATCGGGCAACTCTGGCTGCAGGAAGCTGCTGGAATGTGTAGAGCTTGTTCTTTGTGTTGAGGAGAAAAAAAATGTGTCCAACGGTAAGGAGACCAATTCTAGAACATTTGTGAGTAGCGCTAATGGTAATTCTTCTGGTGATATGTGTCTGCTTTTAAATTTCCAGAAGCCCTGACCCGGGCTTCAGTTCTCCCAGCTTATCTCTTAAACTGTTTCTGGGCCTTCATCTGTTTGCTCGCAGCCTGCAGCACTCCAGGAGACTGGGGTGAACGTGGCAATGACCTTGTTGATGCCCTAGAGTCCCATGTCTCTGCCTCGGAATGATCTGTCAAAGGATGGACCCTCCTAAGAACTGCATCCTTTCTTACAATTAAAGAGAGAAGGGGGACTAATTTGAAGGATTGCTTCTAGACTTTTATCTATTTCTGATTTTTACCCAGCATCTTTTGTGAAAAGTTGCACCGCAAAAGTCTGCAAAAGAGAATAGAGCAGATGATGGAAACAGATGACTAAAGTCAGCTGTTCCCTAAAAGCGGCAATAATGTCAGAGTGGTAACTGGATAATCCATTTTGTTTTGGGTTTTGTCTATTTTTCTTGTATCTGAATTGTCACTTGGTTGTCTCTTATTTATACTTCAGCGAATGGTTCACAATGTGCGTGTGTGGAGACATGTGAAAAGTAGCTGTATTGTAATATTTATCATTAAAGAGCTGCCTTTGTTTCATTTTACAAGCATCACATTGATGATTTGAATAATAAAGCTGACTGGCTCACTCGCTGAAGCTTGCTTCCATAATGGAGCAAATTTATGTACCGAGGTTCTCGTTTTCTTTATTAGATAATTGGACAAAATGCTGAGAAACTGCTACTAATTGAGCACTCATTCCAGCTTTTGTCTATATCGAAGCTGGACAGGTTTTCTGATGTTTGCAAAAGAATTAAATATCCACGAAGGCTTGCAACAGCTTCTCTCATCCCAGTATGTTTTCATTAACTTTAACTGAGTCCCTGGGCTTAAATGTGGTTTATCCCAGAATTTTAACACTCACCTTTTATAAGAATCACATATTGGAGGATGTTTTCATTTTAGGAAAAAAGTGTGATCAAAGACAGGTCATATGTTTCCTTCTTTGAGGCAGCAAGGGCAAATGGGCAAGGTTCAGATCAAATGTTTTTGCTAGCATGACATTCAATAGGTAACAGTTGCCCTGAAGCAGGGCATGAAAGAGTTAGGGGAAAGAATAATAGAAACTGAAAAACCTTTGAAAATCCATATAATATTAGGTATTTTGAGAATCAGAAGTTGAAAAAAATTTCTTTATAGGAAATGCGCAGTAAAGCATAGCTATGCTATTTCAATAAAGCCCTCCTCTCCCCTCCTCCTGCCCCTGTTCAGGTTTGAGACCTAAGAGTCGCTCTTTGTCTTTTAGGATTGCTTCCTTAAAGTCCCCTTTGCCTCCACACCACGTCTTGGACTTCAAGTCTGTCTTTCACAGGATGTCCAGATTAATTTTCTGGAGGCACATCTGATTCTGTTACAGTTCCATTGAAAAATAATAAACAAGTTCCCAAATTTAAAATAATAAATGCATCACATTATTTAACCCTGACCTACTTCAAAGACTTGTTTTCTAATCGTGCATTCAGGTTTGCACCAAACTGGAGGAACTACGTGCCCTTCTGAAGCAGACCTCTGTATGTATGTACCCCTGCAGGTGTGCTCCTTCTCTTCCTGAAACCTGAACTCCTCAACTCTTTGCATTTCTCCCAGTTGAAATTCTATCCTCCAAGGTGTATTCTGGCATGAAGCCTCTGAGATGGCCCCAATGATCTTGCCTCTTGACAGTCAGGACTGTGTAATCTCCTCCCATTGAGTGTGGGCTGGACCTAGTGGCTCCTTTCTAAAGACCATAGTAGGGCAAAAAGGATGAGATGGTACTCATGAGGTCAGATAATGCAAGATTGTGATTTAGATCTTGTTCATTCTTGCTCTCTTGTTCTTTCACTTGGAGGGAAGCCGGCTGCCATCTTGGGAGCAGTGCTATGGAAAGGCCCTGATGGCAATGATCTGAGGAAGGCCTTCAGCCAAGGGCCAGTAAGGACCAGAGGCCCCCATCCAGTAGTTTTCGAGAAACTGAATCCTGCCAGCCACCATGAGAGTCCGTTAGAAGTAGACTGTCCCCCAGAAGATTCTTCAGAGACCCTGCATCCCAGATGACGCTTGGATGACAACCTTGTGAGACATCCTGAAGCAGGGGTATCCAGCTAAGTTCCACCAGGTTGTGTGGCAGAAACTGTTGAGATGATTAATTTTACTTAAGCCATGAAATCTGGGGGTTTGTTCTACAGTTATTGATAACTAATATAGATTTTGGTACTAGGAGTCGAGTTTAAATCCTTGAAACCTATAATTCCTCTAGTAAGAAATAAAATCTCTCTTTTATGTTCCTAAAATGCATTTTGGGTACTGGCATTTTGGCCCATTTCAAATTCTACCTTTTGTTTCCATTTGTACATGGCCTTTCTCCCGTATCAAACTACAAAGTTCTTTGAGGTCAGGGGCTATACCATATTAGTCTTTGAACTCCTTTCTCCCAGGATTTTGGCAATAGATTTTATGTAGTAAGTGCTCAATAAATATTTGTTGAATTGAATTCAGTGAATATATTTAGTCGTACTTCAGTGAGCCAAAGTTAGTAAATAAGAACAGTTGGCCAATTCATGTCTAAAGATTTTACAGCTCTTGGGTTTTGTCAATAATTTGTAGGTATGAAGTCTGGTGGTTTATTCAGGGACATCATCCCCAAAATTTCACGATACTGAACACTATTTCTTTTTTTAGGGAAGTGAATTACAAGAAAACATGATCTTGATGAACATTCTATAGATTCAATGACTATTTTCCCAGGTTAAAATATGAAGTCTCCTAAATTTTGTTATATGGCAACATCTACCGAACTACCAGGATCGTGAGGCTGTTTTAGACTTAAAAATGATAGCCACATAGATAACATCACAGCATCAATTTCTCTTTAGAAGTTCTATTTTCTTTGCTAGATGGTTCAGTGTGGACATTTGTTTGCTACCCTATGTAGCAGTTGAGGGCTCACAAAGTGTTTATGAGCTTTGGTATTGCCATGCAGTAGAATGAATGCTGTTTTTGGAGTGAGACAGCTCTGACTTGACGTTGGGCAAGTTATTTAGTCTCTCTGAGTGTTCTACATATGTTTGTTGGCACATAGAGCCCAAGCCATGGGTTTTAAGCAATAATTGAGACCATATTCATATATATATATATATATATATATATATATATATGGTCCATATCCATATGAATATATGTATATATATAGAGAAACTATATTGAAATATTTAATTTTTTTGAAATATAGATGCATATATAAGATATATATAATAATTGAGACTACATGTATAATCTATATACATATAGAGATTATTTCTCTGTGATATCTATCTATCATCTATCTATCTATCTATCTATCTATCTATCTATCCAAAGAGCTTACTACAGTGTATGGGAATTAGAAATTATTAAGTAAATGGTGGCTGAATACCGGTCTATTCTTTTCTTGCTAGCTGTTTGATCTTAGGTGAATCACTTAATTGAATTAATCATTAGTTTCCTCAACTGTAAAATGGGAGGAATAATGGCACTGCAAAGTACTGCTTGTTGATTAAATATGATATTCACTGCAACATCCTAGGATCATTGTACAGTATTGAATGCTCAACAAAATTGAGCTATCATGTACATATGTTGTACGTATGTCTTATTACACCTGTTCAAAATAATGTAAATGTGTACTGTAAACTGCAGACTTCACAAGAGTGGGCAGCTATTTATAACAGCATCTAGGGGACTATTTCTTTTCTTTTTTTCTTTTTTTTTTTAAGATTTTATTTATTTATTCGACAGAGATAGAGACAGCCAGTGAGAGAGGGAACACAAGCAGGGGGAATGGGAGAGGAAGAAGCAGGCTCATAGCGGAAGAGCCTGATGTGGGGCTCGATCCCATAACGCCGGGATCACGCCCTGAGCCGAAGGCAGACGCCCAACCGCTGTGCCACCCAGGCGCCCCTAGGGGACTATTTCTAATATTTCACTGGATTCATGGGTCTAGGAAAAGAGCTGGGTAATCAATAGGTGATCAATAAAGGTTTGCTTTCGCATATGATAATGTGTAGATAAGGCACCAGGCAGGCTCGAGGTAGTGCTGGACAAGCTGATTCACTAAGGTACGGGTCAGCCAATAGACTGCTCAATCGCCCTGTCAGCCAGTGAGCGCTAACATCCCACAGCATTTGCTTTCCTTTATTTCTTCCTTCATGGCCCCTCTTATGCCAGTAACATCCTATTTTGCCACCAAATATCTTTTGATTCCCAGAAAGGAGTTTGATTATTTTCCGAAAGACAAACGCAGGATTCTTCTCATGGTTAAAACACACACCATATACTATAGCAGGTTGAATGGTCTAGCTTCAGGGTCATGCTTTAGGCCTACTCACCTCCCATCAGAAGAACTGTCAAGTGTGCTGGAGGACTAAAAACATCATTCTATAGGCCCTTGTTGCATCCTGATTTTAGATGTGGTGACCATGGATATGCACAGCTCAGGTCTCCTTCAAGAGAAGAGGCTACTACTTGGAGCAGAGTTGGCAGGCTGCCCCAGCTGTTCCCACTGTGAACTCAGACAACGCTTTCCCTGGCCGCTCCCACCAGCAGCTGAGTATGGTGAGGGCATTAGTACAGACCTCTACCCTGAGACTTCTTCCTTTGACCTGGCTGACAATTTCTCAGAGCTGCCCTGCAGTCTGAGAGGCTTCCTACCCAATTTTCCTTTCCCCTTTCACAGGTATCAGACCAGACATGTGATCTGAGATCTTGTCCTGCTTAGTCCTGTCCCCTTTCCTTTACCGGAGAGAAAAGTTGAACTCCTGGAATCTAGCATGTCAAATTCTGCCTTGGCTTCTCAAAAGATCTGCATTGACACAGTTGGTAATATGTTACCATAGTGGAAATATAGCTCCATTCAGTAGGGATAGCATCCCTACTGAGCTATTCTTTTTTTTTTTTTTTTAAAGATTTTATTTATTTATTTGACAGAGAAAGAGACAGCCAGCGAGAGAGGGAACACAAGCAGGGGGAGTGGGAGAGGAAGAAGCAGGCTCATAGCGGAGAAGACTGATGTGGGGCTCGATCCCATAACGCCGGGATTACGCCCTGAGCTGAAGGCAGATGCTTAACCGCTGTGCCACCCAGGCGCTCCTCTACTGAGCTACTCTACCACATGACCTCATACCCAGGAATCTGTGCCCTTACAGCGAACAGAATATGCTTGTGGTCTCTGCCATGAAAGAACCTGTAAATTTATACAGGAAGGAAGATAAATGTCTCAAATTCAGTACCACAATCGTGGACCCTTCACTCAGTCTTATAATTTGTATCTTTGTAAATGCATATTTATTTTATATGTCTACATGTTTATATACATTAATTCTCCAATTAGCCTATAATCTCCTTGAAGGCAATAACTGTCTCCAATTTATATCAATTTGTACTTTCCCTTCTGGCATTAAACACTTTTGAAACATGACAAGTAATATTTACAGAATCAATAATTCCATAATGAGTCCAAGAAGGATCTTTGAACATTTAAATCTAGGTTCAAATCCCAGATGTGCCTCTTCCCGTCTGTGCAAACTTGGCCATGTTCGCCTCTTTGAACCTCAATTTTCTCATCTGTAAAGTGGGTTTTGTGAGGAGGAAATGAAAAAGTGTAGTGACCACACAGTCTCTGGTGCAGCTAGCCATCTACGTATGATATCAAGAGTTAATTTCACAGGAAATAATCTTAACAATTGTTGTATACCACAAGTTCCTCATAAGCACATTTCATATCAACATGGTCTTTACAAAATACAAATAAATTTGCATAACTTTTTTGGATCCCAACTTTAAAGAAAATCAATCTTCATACTGGACTCTGTTCTCTAGATACTCAATATTTGTTATACTGTTAAAAAGATATAATATATATAGCAAACATGATTATAACATATCATAATATACCATAATTATAACATAATTGTACTATACTTAAAACTATATAATTATGATATAATTAATGGCATTCATGATATTGTCATTAATGCTTATTACTAATAATATTAATTATTAGTAATAAAAAGAATTAAAGTAGTCTTGAATTCTTTCAAAATACAAACAATATATAAGAAAGCTGTGTTCTTAGTTAAGTTTCTACTATACAAACAGTGATCTTATATAGGTTTACTTATGGTCTTTATAAGCTTAGAATATCCTTAGTGAAGAGCTCACAGTAATTTGCCCAAGGCCTGTTCTGTTGGCTATTGTGAAACAGGAGGCAGGGTTTTCCATGGCTTACCTATCCCCCATTATCTTATCTTCTCAAGGCTGGGCTCCTATGCCTCCCAAGCTTACCACTGGCTGATGGGAATGAGGTACCCATGTTGATAAGTTAAGGAATAAGACTGAAGATAGCTCCCAAGGCCTTCCTTCTCTTTCAGGGTAATGTACAGTTTAACAGTGGCCTTCAGAAGATGAGAACCTTGTTTTTGTTTTCAAACGAAAACATCCTAGGTGGCGAGCATATTAGACTATGTAAGCGCGAACCACTGGGGAATGGATTCTGGGTGTGTGACTACTTCGGGTAGCCCTGAATCATAGCAGAGGCAGCCACATCTCCTAATCACTTCAGGGTGAGCCTGCAGGCACAGATACAGGATGAATCTTCACCCCATAGGGAACAGAAACGGTTACCTTCCGTGTTAATACGCAGTTTTGAACAATGACTACTCCCAAGGTTCTTTCTGTTAGCTAACCCGAATATTTTATGCTGTAACTCAAGAACATTTTTCTTTCCATATTTTCAAAGTACTTTTTGATTCATAGCAGAAAGAATTTTCACATAGTATTTCCCCATCTGCTTTTAATTTGCTACTAGAATACCTCTGCCTTCCACTGATCTAATTTCTGTTTTACGGAGAGCCATTTTACTCTGCCTCACCTCATAACCCTGGATTCACTTCTAGCCTTGCTTTCTGACTAACATGCAGGAATGTTCATACGCATATACGTGACCACTGTAGCCATTACATTCAAACAAGCAGCCAACCCTGATGCCGTTTGCTCCAAAACATCCCACAATTTTATCTGTATTTCTCCATGGCTTAGAACACACTTTCATCATTCTTATCCAGGACAATGGGGTCTCCGAGCTTTTGTTTTTCAGTACCCCCACTAACAAATATTTTTGAGCCTCAGCTTTCAGCTTTTATCGCTTATAAATGAACTGTTCTATCAATTTACTTTATATGTTGTAAAATGTATAATTTTATACATTATAAAATGAATGCCAAAAGCTGAGACTTTTTGAAGGATAAGATACAAATCATTAGAAATAGAATTTCAATTCCTTTTCTCTCTAAATGAATTGCCTAGTCCTCTCCTTGAGGGAAGCACATCCCATGCACCCATCTTTGGAGACTATTGTCCTGAGATAGGGCAATAGTATTTTAATCCATGTTCTTGCCTTTCAACTTGTTCCCTTAAATTCATCTCTATTTAGCTGCCAAGGTGATCCATATGAAATGTGCACTTGGCCTTGCCATTCCACTGCATAAAGTGGTTCAGGGGTAGCCTCTCCCAGGATGAAGTCCAAGCCCTCTTGTACAAAGCTTTTCATACCCTTCCCCCCAGCTGCCCTTACATCTTAATCTCTGTTTTTGCCACAGACTTCCCATTTTAATAACATGAAAAAGTTTGTAGTTTGGCTGTGCACATCTAACTTTTATATCACTCAGTGTTTTTGCTCCTGTGCCTTTCACCTGGAACAACACTCCCATCTTGAATCACCATTCTGAGACCCATTCTTCAGAAGTCATCTCAAGCATCTTATCTTCTTTTTGAAGAATCTTTCCCAGGGTGATCTTAACTTCTAGATGTGATAGGCATAAGGAAAAGGTCTATGGGGTTAATCAAGACCTACTGTAAAACTTAGCAACCAGAAAGAGGGAAAAAACTGCAAACTTGAAATGAATAAGGATTTAGTTACTAAAGACCATGACGTGTCCTTGTCTCAACCATCAGCTGCTATTGCAACTCCACACAAATGTTATATATTTGAGTTATATAAAAAATTGCATTCATTTGTGATGTGTAGCAGCATTTTAATATGTTTGCTAGGATATGGACTAGGACCTCAAAACGTAGTCGTGCATCGAGCTTACCAATATCATAAAATGTTGTTGGCTTTGTGGTGTTACCATATGGTTCTGAGTGCTCAGATCATTCAGATTTTATATAATAATTATTTTTGAAACTATACTAGTTGGAGAAATATTAAGAAGATAGGTATAAACTAAATCCAAATATATTACTGTAATTACATTATCATCAAATAAAATCATTTTTTGTTTGATCACTTTAGGAGAGCATTGTAAACTTTCTCTCTGGAGTTTTATCCAATCCTTCCATTATATATAATTTTGTTTAAATGGAAGCATTTCTAGTTCATCTTCATTTTCTTTGTTTTTATTGCATATGGATGGAAAATTTAATGCAGGGTTACTTTATCAATATGAATACTGGTATGTTTGCATTTTATTTGTTCAGAAATTCTCTGTACAATATCAACTTTGCTTTGTTTACTCTCATTTTCTAACTCCTCCAGTGTATTATGAAATTTTAGAAGAATAATTTTTATATCATTTGTGATAGTACCTTTATATCATTTGTGATTTTAACACTGACTATAACTCTTTGAATGGAGATGATGTTCATTTGACAAGTGATTTCATTACAAATTGGCAACTTTTCATTAATGTTGATCTCAAGAGGTTTTTATATTTGTCTATATATTTACCTTTACCAAAGAACTTGGTATTTTCATATGGCTTTGAGTTACTATCTAGCATCCTTTCATTTCGTTCCTGAAGGACTCTGTAGTATTTCTAGTGGCAGATCTAGTGGTAATGAACTCCCTCAGCTTTTATTTATCTGGCAATGTCTTATTTTCTCCCGTATTTATTTTTTTTTTAAGTAAACTCCATGCCCAATGAGGAGCCCAATGCAGGGCTTGAACTCGTGACTCTGAGGTCAAGACCTCAGCTGAGATCAAGAGTTGGATGCTTATCTGACTGAGCCATCCAGGAACCACGTCTCTTCCTCATTTTTGAAGGACAGTTTTGGTAGATATAGATTCTTGGTTGACTTTTTTTTTTCCTTTCAGTACTTTAAAGTTATCATCCCACTACCACCTGGTCTGCAAGGTTTCTGCTGAGAAATCTGCCGACAATCTTATTAAAGATCCCTTGCATGTGCTGAGTCACTTTCCTCTTGCTACTTTGAAAATTCTGTTTGTCTTTGTCTTTTAAAAGTTTGATTAGAATGTGTCTTTGTGTTGTTTCTTTGAATGTATTGTACTTGGAGTTCATTGAGTTTCTTGTATTTGTATATCCATGTCTTTTGTCAAATTTGGGAAGTTTTGAGCAATTATTTCTTTAAATAAGCTCTCTATACCTTTTTCTTCCTCTTCTCCTTTTAAGACTCCCATAATGGGTGTACTGGTCTATTTGATGTTTTCCCATAAGTCCTTTAGAATCTACTCACTTTTCATAATTTAATTTTTTCTCTTTAGATTCAATAATTTCAAATGAGCTGTCTTCAAGTTCACCGAATCTTTTTTCTGCTTGTTTTACTGTTGAACCCCTCTTGAATATCTTTCAGTTCAGTTATTATATTTTTCAGATCCAGAATTTCTGTTTCCTCTACCCTTAATCTCTTGCCCCTGAGTATCTGTGGGTCTGTGGAATCCTTGTAGTTTTCACAAGTTATGGCTGTTGCTTTTTGCACCTCTTCCTAGTCTGAGATCTGAGTCATTTTGTCTATCTGTGCTTTAAATTGGGTGACACATAGCCAGTGCCTCAGGAAGCTTAGAGTCAGGTTAGAAAATTTCAAATTTGGCCTGCACTTTTCACCCCAGGTCACTGAATGAAACTGGAGTCTGACTGGTCTGCTGGGGGAGCCAAGTGCGAGTAAAAATATCCTGAAATTTTCTACTGTTTTGTATGTGGTTTTTCTTGGTTGAATGCTTGCTTGGTTTCTGTAGATGTCAGATTGAATTCCAGAGTGTCTGGAAAGTTATTCTTGTCAGTTTCAAAGGTTTTGTTTTAGTGTTTTCAGAATTTTTAAATTACCGCAATAAAGATCCATTTGGAATACCCTGGTCTGGTTTCTCTGGCCTCTACTGGTGTAGTTGCTTCTTTGGGCTTGAGTTTCCTCCTCCGTGGCTGACCTATTGGCTATGGCCTCTGATGTGACTGGTCTATGGAGCTTCAATACCTTCTGCCATGGTTGACTACTCTAAGAGAAACTTTCAGAATTACTGACTCTGGCCAGAGGCTGTTTTGAGAAATTTTTGTCTTTCTGCCAACTAGAGAATGAAGGACCTGTTTAGGCAGAGACACCATCTACTGCAGAGTATTCTTCCACCATTTTATGAAGCAGAGTTGGGATGGATTGAGTTGGGGAATTGCAGGAGCGAAATAGAAATAGAAAAAGGCACAAATGGGCTTTAAGTGAAGATTTCAGGGATGGGGGTTAGGAAGGACAGAGAAAGGGGAAAGGTGAGCAAAATTACTTGCTCATGCCCAAAACAATGTTATTGCCTCTATTCACCCCTTGCATTCTTAATACTATAAAATAATATGATCTGCCAAAAATACTGTATGGCAATCTGATCAATCTTTGTAATTCCAGTATCTAAAAGGGTATATTAAGCACTTAATTGGTGCTCAATGCATGGTGAACTGAAATGACAATTATTTAGTCTTAAAATGAGTTCTGAATGAAAATCTTTAATATATATCTTTCCCACAAGAAACTGTTATTTATTCCTAAATAGTGTTACATGAGCCTGTTCATAAAGTATATGACAACTACCTAAGGTTGAAATATATATGAAACATATTTGTAAATGTATGTTACTTTTATCTCTATGAAGTATGAAGGAGATTATGGGGATGATGAATATTATTTTTTCCTTGTCATGAAAGTTTCCAATTCTTCTATTTTCTCTTTCTCTCTCTTTCTCAATTAGTCAATCAGCAGTACTAAGGATGTGTTTGCTCAGGATTTTGCAAGGTGCTATCAGGCATATTAAAAATGTCATAGTTATTGTCCTAGGAGAACAATAAAATATACCTGCTCCCATCTCATTCAGCAATGAGTTTATTTTTTTCTAAATGGGAATTCTTAAACTTCTGCCCAGTTTTATTTTCGTTTTTGTTGAGTGAGATATGGAAGGAAGTAGAATAGCCTAATTTAATTTTCTTTTGAGAGACCATCTTATGTACAGGAATGAGTCTTGGACTCAGCAGCAGAATATCCAAGTTCTAGCCTAAGCTGTTCCACTCTTCACTGATGTGTCATTGTTCAAAGGAATTTAACTCTTTGTTTTCTTATGTTAAAATAAGTATAACCACAGTTCCCTCAGAGGGGAACTTCTCTGTACTCCAAACAGAGTTTTTTTGGGGGGAGGTGGGGGCCCAAGCGAAAGCATTTGTGAGAAGATGCTATAAAATTGATAATTGTGATGACCTTTCCCTTGAACCATCTCATTTGTTCTGCTTTCTCTGTTGAAGGAAACAATAAATTGATGGGCAGAAATTGGCATCACTGAATACCCAAGGTAGTAGCCCATGGAAAGCATCAGTTGCCAACAAATCTTCACATATTGGAAACAGGAATGTTTGGAGAACGTGTGTGTGTGTGTGTGTGTGTGTGTGCGCGTGTGTGTATTATTTGATCATGTCTCCCCCAAGACTCACAATTCTCCAGGGGCTTTCCAACCCACTTAGCATAAAATCCAACATCCTTCCTAAGGCCTTCAAGACCCTTTCTCTTACCTCAAATTTATTTCCTCCTCATTCCTCTCCACTCCTACATCTTTGCTGTTACACAAACATTCCAAGCCCATTTCCTGCTCAGGGGTTGTATATTTCAAATCTTTATTCTCAATCCTGTCAGTTGCATGACTCATATTTTCTCTTTATTCAGGTTTCTACTCAAAGGCCCCCTCTTCCAAGAGGCCTTCCCTGATCATCTATCTAAAATAGTATTTCCAGTCTCTCTAGTCCCATGACCTCACTTTATTTTTTTCTTTGTACTTAATGCTACCTCTCTCTGTTTTATATCTGCACTTTTAATTATTTTTGTCCCCCACTAGAATGTAAACTTCAGAAAGGCAGGAGTTTTGTCCGTTATTTTTCTGATCTGTGTTCAGTGCCTCGCACATTGTAGATATTCAATACATAATTGTTAAATGAATAAATGACTGGCTGGATGAATGAACAAACGTAAGTGTACATTCCATGAACTCTATGTAAGATTTGTAGCCAAGTCTATATTTTTGGAAGTATTATCTCTTGTTGTAGATTAAGCACCTGATCGTAGTTAATAGCACTTAGCTTTTCCCACTATTTATAATATCCCACTCTTTTGCTCTTGCCTCAAAAGCCTGAATGGATTCTTTTAAGCCATTGCTTTGAAGGCATTTGTATATTTTTCTAAAGATGTTTAATGAGTTGGAAATAACCATGCATGAAGCACTTTCAGTGTAGCCTTTATAAAGTTAGCTTTTGCATTTAGAAGTCTTGTTAGATAACTCACTGGAAAAAAATGTATTTATTTAGATCAGATTGTTTCTATCACAGATGATTTTTGAAGCTACTTCTCAAGGAATTTAAAATATGAAGTTATAGCAGAGTGACAAGACACAGATCCCTGAAACACAGAAACTCAAACTGAGCTCAGGCCGAGCTCGATGGACAGTTTTCCTGGCAGTATCACCACGTAGGCACTTAGAGGCAACTCTGTACGAGGCAGTGGCTTGGCGGCCGGCACAGCTGTCGAGGTTGAGGAAAGCAAAACTAATTGTAATGAGTGAGAGTCCAGATTTTAGTGCCCTAAACACTTATGAAAGTAGCTGCCCTGTAAGCAGAGGAAAACTTAGAGAAAATGGGAAATTGAGGAGAACTTAGTGCGGTTGTGTCGACTCTGATTGGCTACCGCAGTAGTGCTGCACTTTGTTTGACGGCAGTAGTATTTTTTAGCTATAGGACATGGCAAGAGCTGCCGAGATACAAGGGTGAGGAGCGAAAGGGAGAGCTCTGTAATTCTGTTAGGTAGAGCTGATTACTCGTACAATACGTAAGCAGATGCAACAGTGTTTACTCCTTAGTTAAGAATAAAACGATACAGCAGGGGCACCTGGAGCTTTTACAAAGGGAGGAAGTCATCTTCAAAAAATTATTAGTATGTAGAGCAGACAAAGAGGTATCAGGCAAGTACGTTTCTTTGCGGTCTGCCTTCTTATAATTGAGGAGAGCGGTTTATTCCCAGGTTTGGCCAGGAAAATATTTATCCTAATTGTCTTTGTTTGCTTTCTTCTTTTGAAAAAGACAAACAACTTTGAAAGAAACGTTAGTCTGATATGCTAGGAAGTTACTTGCTGCGCTCTGGTATGACAATGGAGAGCATTGCTGTGAGCCAATCAGGTGCTGCCTGGGGAGATGTTTTTGTTTGCAGCATTTTCACACATACTTATTCAATAAAGCTTTTGTTTTACTGACATTGGAAAACAGTGCACTGCATTATGCTGTGATTTTGAAGTGACAGTGTCAGTGGGACTAGGGTAAAAGATTTGAAGTGAATTGAGGCTGAAAACTAAAGCTTTGTTTTTGCTTAGTTAGGAAGGAAAGTTAAATTTAAGATTTTTTTCTCACTCTTGCTTTCACCACTGGAAAAATAAAAACAACCAAAACAATAAGAGAACAACAGCAAAAGCGAACTTGTGTCTCTTTGCACTATTTTAAGTGAGAGAAGATAACTCCAAATACATCTTTATATGTCTTGGGGAAAGCAAATTGTCACAACTGCTTATGCCACAACTTATGATAGGCAAGACATAGTTAATCCTCAATAAGTAATATAGCTCAATTGAGTTAAAACTCGACATTCTGAAAAGCGTCTGTTCAAATGGGATAAAGTGAAACTTAACCAGCAAAGAACGGTGTCTGTTATCAGGGTTCCTGTGATAAAACCAAATCATAATGAATTTCTTCCATATATCTGAATCGTATGCTTAAAACTTTGACTTTGAAAAGGTAAGGCGACAAGTCACGATGATAAACCGGCCAAAGTACCAATTGCCGTATTCTACAACTTTCCGCGGGTGTTCTGATTGACTTCGGTGGGCCGCGGAACCCCGGCAGGCCTTCCTCTTCTTCATCTGATTGAGAGAACGTAACTGCACCACTTCTAATACGTCTTTCTGTTGAAACACCCTATGAATCACCTTGTTTCAGAAAATAAGCCATTCAAATGTATTCAGTAAATTCAGAGTTAAGCTCTTACTGACCTTCACATTCAGGGAAGGGGGAGGTGACGTGGTTCTCCTAACAATGCTCCCACAGTTCTATTTTTCTATCATAGCACTCATGTTAATTGGTAATTGTTTCCTATGTCCTTGTCCTCCATTAAATTCTGATTCCTTCCATTCTTGATGTGATGGTTTCTCCCATCTTAAAAAGTAATTGACCCATGATAATGATCATCTTTTATCACCTTTTTTCCCTTCAAATTCAAGAGTAATATATCGCACTGTTTCATTACTTAACGTCCTTATTTTTCTAATTACCAATCAACAATCACTAGTCATTTTTTCAAAATACTTCTGCGTGGCACCTGACCTTGTCAATTGCATCCTACCTTGTAGGAATTAGTTCTCAGTCATTCCTAACATTCACCACAGGCTCCCCAGCTTGCCGTGAATTTGTAAGTATTTGCTCTTTTCTGGGAACTGAGGCTTGGCCTCTTCTCCTCTTTACCCTTTTCCCCAGGCTCCTAGTTAATACATTTGAGTTCTATAAACATCAGATAATTTCTATTTCCTAAATTACTGCCTGTAGTCAAGTCATTGCTCCTAAACTGTACCTGCCTTCTGGTCAAATTTACGCAGGCACTTACGGGCACATCAGGTTCAATGTGTTTAAACTGGAACCAAAGGCATCTCTTTCTCTACTGCCCAAATCAGGGATCTGGAAGCTTTCCAGATTGTTTTTTTTCTGTGTTATCCTCCTAACATGGCCCTAGGCTCTAATGTATCCTAAATCTTAGACTGTACCTTCTCTCCTCTCGCGTAATCCATCAATATTACTTTAATTTAGACTTTCAGCGCTTCACACTGGAGCTATTATATTGGTGTTTTATTAGGTTTCTCTGTCCATTTTTTTTTCTCTTCCATTCATTCACCACACTGCAGTCATAGAAATTATTTAAAACTGCAGATATTATCACATATTTTACCTATTTAAAAACTTTTAATGTTTGCTGTTGCCTTCCAGACAAGTTAGAATAACAGGACATGAAAGGCCCCTTTTTAGGGTATCTATTTCTCAAATATCTATTGGATTTTCACTACCTGCTTTTTGAGGCTTCACTATAGTCATACACACTACTCATAATTCTCTGAGCTTGGCCTACTGCTTTATATCTGTATCTCCACACTGTTTCCTTACTGGACCCAACTACATGGACTTTTCTATGATACTCCCCTAAGCATAATTGGTTTCTCCTTTTGAGTTTTTAGTGCCCATCCCCCATACTTTGTCCAGAACTCATTTATCTTTTCTCATTAACCATGTTTTATTTATATCTGAATCCCCAGTACCAAACGCTGTTCCTGATAAATAATAGTTACTTGATACGAACAAGATATCAAACCTCTCAGAAAACAGTTGAGAAGTAATACTAACAATGCAACAATTTTGCTAAGGATTTTGTGATCTTTCCTTGTGGCCCTTTTCTCCCCGTAAAGATAATCCGTGAATAAAATACTTAAAGCAGGGGTAGGTCAGCATTAAAATCCTGAAGGATAACGTGGCTGTCGGTGGGGAAAGATCAAGAGGAGGAAGCTGGAGTATTTTGGGCACTTCTGAAGGGGAGATGGAGACCATCTGGAAAGGAGGATGATGCAGGAATGAGAGCCAGGACGGAGATAAAAGTGAAGGCAAAGGAAATGGCGGCTGAACAACATCAAAGAGGAAATCCTAGTGCTGCGCGGAACGAGTCACTGTGCGCTCGCTCTGGCGAGGATACAAGTGGGTGGCACTGGACGATGTATCCCAATGGTTAGGACAAGAAAGAATAAATGGGGACATAACTTGGTTTAAGACCACTTCCTCCAGTATAGCTGGGCTTATGTGCTCGGGACAAAGTAACAGGAAACAACCGGATGTTTTCAATTTCTTTTTATGTGCAAATGTATCTCAGTGAGTGTTTTCTACTCTAAAGAGCACTAACTTAAACTATTAATTTAAAGAAGTCCTTATTAACATGTTTAGCTCTTTTTCCTTTTAGAAGAAATCCATCCAACTACTATGAGTACACCAAGACTATTATTTTGGGTAATGTCCCTCCTTTCTGAAGGGAACCATTTCTGTGTTCTGTCATGGATTTTTCTTAGCCGAGCTCAGGTAGACCTGTCTGTGGGTAGGAAATTCATGTGACTGAAACAGGATACTGTATTGCTTTGACTTAGGGGAAAAAAAACCCGTAAACATAAACATCCTCTTCAACCATTTGTTTACAATTAATTGCTAATGATAGATAGAAAGCTTTGAGAGCAACAGGAAGTATAAATAATATAGGAAGAAAAAAGAGAAAAGAATAGTGTTAACAATAACAGTTGCAGATGGTTAGCGTTTTTCCCTGGAAAGTATTGTTTTAAATTTCTGTTAAATCTTGCCAGATTTCGGGAGATTGTTTGATCTCAAGTAAAACATGTTGCCACTACTTCAGTGATAGTGCTGCTGAAACATTTGCAAAATAAAGATCAATACACTGGAAATGCATGAACTTATATGTTTAGGTGATAAATCCATAAGTGCCATAAAGAAATTACTTTTTGTGTGGTTACATTTCCAGAAAATCAAGTTGGATCCTTCAAAGTATTCATACAACAACCATGATCTGAACTGGGTGATTTTACTTGGATGGAATTAGAATTCAAAAAAAAAAAAAAACAAAAAACCACCTTTCAAAATGCACATATGCATATATGTTTTTGCACATACCTGTAATTAATTCCTTCCTTGTTTTGTAAACAATGAAAACAAGACCAAATAATATTAAGTAATTAATATTGATAGTAATTCTAGATACTGAGAGACTTTAATAATGTGGTTGAAAGGAAATACTTGAGTATGTTCTGTAGATGTTCGGCTGACTCACAGCTCAGTGTTTCACACAACAGCGAAATGATGAGACATTTACTATTGTGTTACAGTCGGACTTATTTGGCTGTTTATCTTAGGAATTGTAGGAAGAGGTGTGATAGCTGTGGCATCTCCAACTTGAGGAGTCATTAATCAGTGAGAATATGGAACCAAAAGGCAATTAGTGTTCGTGTAGTACAAAATAGCAAAAATGGAAAAATAAAAACACAAGATAAAGAACAACAAAACACGCCCCAGTATTGGTATGACTACTAATATACTAATTTCCTATTGATGCCAGGAGAGGGTTGGTATTTTAAGTCACTTTCACATTGACAGCAATTCTACTCTGGTCTATTTGCAAATCCAAATAAAAACAATAGTTTAGTATCAGACACTGATTTATCAAGGAATCTGAAGAAGAATCTAAAACAACTTTAAAAGCTGTTTTAGCGTAAGATGGGTTATTCTAAAAAAATCTTTGAAAGTTGTCCCTCTTGAATTTACAGTCACAAATTCATATTCCCTTTGTGATATAAGTGGAAACTATCTGTCTTCTGTTCAAATTGCTGGTCAATATGTCAGTCAGATCAAATGCCACTAATAAGATGCTAAAAAGTGCTTCAGAGGAACGGGGGATTTCTTTAACAAGACATAAAGTGCTTTTTAATCCATTTCTTACTTGTTAAAAGCATTATGACTCTTACAGATTGTTCTATCATGATGTGGTTTTAATCCTTTATGAGAAGTGAAAATGCATTGTGGAATTCTGAAATATAAGTTAAGAATTGAGTCTGCGTAGCCTCCTCAATAGTAGTCCTACCCCAAGTCTGAGGTAATAACATAGTTCTGGAAGTACTGTACCCAATGAAATGTGGAAGATTTTTAAGGAAGGCTGTAAAATATTTGGGAATTTTTTTCATGAATTAATTTTTTAAAACTTACTTTTGACTTCTAAAGAATTTGGTTTCTCATCGTCTGAATCAAGTCCCCTCCAGAATATCAAACCGATGAGTAATCATGGGAACCCTCTGAAGAAGCAAAGATAGTGTTGCCTTGTGGAAGAAAGAGAATGCTTCATTTTTCATGTGAAATTTAGTTACCTCTGGGAATAAGAGCAAAATTACCAGCCTTTCCTCGTTTCTAGTTACTTCCTTTACAGTGACCACCTCTTTGATTCAATTAAATTAGATTTTACTGATCGCTAAATGTCAGAGGTACAACAGAGTAAAAATCCTAAAATCAAGGGGGAAGGGTAGAGACCAGGGTAGAAGGTGGTGCCAAGTTCATATCAATCTGCCTGCTGCATGGAGAATGAACTGGAGAAGGGCAAGGACATGAGATGGCATGCTATAGCAATTGTCTACATAGGGTGTTATGGGGTTTGGAGTAGGATGGTGGAACTGGTGATAGGATTGGGATCGAAAAATACTTCATGAAGTTGTAAGGTAAGGTGATGAGGTGAATGTGGGGGAGAAAGAGAGGGTAGGATCATGAGTGCTGCTTTGTGTTACTCAGTAGATGGGGGAGAACACTGGAAGTGAGCCAGGTTGGAGGTGGAGAAAATGGGAATAAGAATAGTAATTTGTCGGGGCGCCTGGGTGGCACAGCGGTTAAGCATCTGCCTTTGGCTCAGGGCGTGATCCCGGCGTTATGGGATCGAGCCCCACATCGGGCTCCTCCGCTGGGAGCCTGCTTCTTCCTCTCCCACTCCCCCTGCTTGTGTTCCCTCTCTCGCTGGCTGTCTCTATCTCTGTCAAATAAATAAAATCTTTAAAAAAAAAAAAAAAAAGAATAGTAATTTGTCTTGAGACAGTTGAGACATATTAAATCTTTTTCACTTCTATATTCTAGGCTCAGTTTACACAGGTATATCTCACTAAAAGGTAAATCAGTTAATTAGTGAAGGTATGATCTACATCCTTTATACAAATATATAAAATCACACACACACACACACACACACACACACACACACACATAGGATCGTGATAAAAAAGGGAAATTTTCTATTTCTCAACATGCCATCTCTCCTATTTTTTAATATTGTGAAGTTTTTCTCAATTAAGATTTATATAGTTGCTTTTATGACTCTCTTAACAAAGTGAAAAGAATTTGAATTCTCTTTGCTTCTTGACTTTTTAAGAATACTTTGTTTACTGTCTTTTGACAAATGGTCTATATATGGAGCTTCTTCTAGTTGCCAGTAACCTAATAGATGGTGACAGGCGTTTAATTTTGAGTGTTTGGAAGCAAGAAGTTCCAAGCACAGTTTTTCTGCTCATATTTTTTTTTAGGATTTCCTTCTCTCTGTCAGGGAATGTGTGTTTTTGCTTCAGGAACTTTAAAAGAGCCTTCTCTGCTTTATCTTCAAGCCCAGTAACTAATCTAAGGATCAGGAAATAGGACCAACACCCCCCCCCCCCATACACACACACACACACTCATTCAGGAATTCTCTTTTAAACAAAAAAATGAAGAATTATACCAAATATATATGATCAAATTTGGAAAAGAGTGTTAATTCTTTGGTTGAGTCTATGGTGGCAAAATGATTACAATTTTGTGGCAATTATTTGAATATAACATTAAGAAAACCTGATTTGAAGATCTGGGTTCTCATTTCCTCCTGAATTATGTACAAGTTCTTTGGCATAGCGTTTAAAGCGTTCCACAGCACGCCACTGAGCCACTTTTCTATCTTTATCCTCCTCTGATCCTCTCTCTCTAAGCCTGTGCTCCAGACAAACTAGACTGCTTGTCATTCCCTACTTTTCCTAATACTGTTCTCTAGACCTGAAATCTTTTGCTTTCTTCCCAGATCACTTCCCTTCTTGCTTTTCATTTCCTGCCCATGTCCTATTCAAAACTCTCAAAATTTTGATTACTTTTCTCTCAAGGCCTGTCTCAAATGGTAGCTGTACCATAGCAGGGCTTGGTTATTTTTCTTTAAGCATTTTTAATAATTTGCCTCCTTCTCTTACGCTTTAACCTTGTAAAGCTCTACTCATCCTTGTTTTTCTTATTGTGACTATCACAGTGACTTGCACATATCATACAACCAATAAATATTTTTTTGAATTAAGTTGAATCATCCCCACTGACAGCCACTATTTACGTTAGACGTTGGGAAATTATTCAAATCACGAAATCATCTTGTTTGCATAGACAAAGGTACCGTACCAGGCTCTCCCCATTATATTGCCTCATTAGGCCTCATTCACCAAACATGGGTTGAACACCTACTAATTGCAGTGTGCTGTGTTACTCTGTCCTGGAAACAGGACCAAATATAATTACATAATCATGTGTCAGGAAAAATATGTAATTATGTGCATCTCACATATTCAAAATAAATTTCTAAAATAAAATAATTAGACTAACTTGATATCAATTAAATCTTGTCCAAATAAAGACAGAACATTCAGCTTTGTTCAATCTCATGTAAATGCTGATAAAGAGAGTTAATCCTTCCACTTGAGAAAAACAATTAACACATATCTAACCCAGGCACTCATTTATTCAAGAACTTTCTCAACCAAATTCATAAGTGAAGAAAAATTTTTCTTCTCAGTGCCTTGGTTGTTTTTCAAAGGTGCTTCCAAGGATTTTGTTTCAGAATCTGATTTTAGGTACGTGTCTTAGGGTTGGTTATAAACAGGACAGAAGGAGAGCTGAAGTCCGGCAGCAGCAAACAATTGTGGAAAATCTGTGAAGTAATGTTGTCCTTGCAACACTTTCCGGCCTACTTTTCAGGACCCATGGGCTTTAGATAAGCATTAGGTATGTGTCCAAAATAAACCACTGGGATTTTTAAGTCACTCTCCATCCTTGGTGTAACTTTCTCACAAATCATCAACTTCATAAAAGACACTCTTTTTCCATGATTAAAAAAATTGGGGGATAGGGGAACTACCTGGGTATGTGTGATCTGACAATTCATTGTTTTAATTTAAAATTCTGCCCAACGTTGCATTCAAAAATGACCACACGATGATTTGTAAGCCAAAAAGCATAAGAAGTGCATTATGGGTAAGCAGTTTATTTTTGTTATTCTTTTGAAATATTCAGCTGGTATTAAAAACAGATCTTTTGAGCTGGAACAACAGTGGTACAGGTAGACTTCCTACTTTTGGAAAAGATCTGGTCTTTAGCTTATGGGAACCAAGCCGAAGCAGATGTGAAAAGTTCAACTAAAGGAAGAACAGATTAAACGCACTTTTGTGGTTGAAAAACCAAAACAGATGTTATTATTAAACCACAAAAACCTGGGTACATTTAAGTAACACTAGGTGTCTGAATTTTAAATTTGGATTTGAAATAATGAAGGCATTTAAAGTTACCCAGGCTGTTGTGTGCCACTAAACTCTTAATCGCAAATCAAGCAGTTTTCAAATTAAAAAAAAAAACTTTCAAGAACATTGAGTCTCTGTCATTGTGGCTATCATCTGAAAATGAGAAAGCATCTGACGATAAAAAAACAAATCCTTTCGGTGATTTCTAAATCATTTTTCCAAAGCATTTTGAAAATGTTTGTTTACATATATATATTCAGGTCTTTACAGAATAGCTAGGAAAGGTCTAGACTACTGTTGTTACACAGTAAATCTACGAGGGAAGGATCAAGTCACAGAGGAGAATTAAGGTGATACCAATACGTGAATGCACAGACCATTGGCCAACTTCCTGGAATACTCGCCCATACATGACAGCTCTACCATGAGGTATAAAATGGTACGGAAAAGCAAATACAAATCAGAATTGTCCTGCAATGGCATGACTACTCTTTGATAATAATTTTGGCTTTCTCAATAACTTTTTGCTCTAATATGCCACCCCTTCTACCTTAACACGAAGAGGTTAAAAGCCCAAGTTAAAAGGATGCAGAGACTAGGTATTATCCAGTGAAAAATCCTGTACTAGAGAGAAGCCAGCAGAGAGAGACGGTGGCAAAGGGAAGGTACCAGTGATCTGCTTCCTAGCCTTTGATCATTAATCTAGACATGTTCTACACAGTAGGCCAAAAGGGATGCATTTAGCTAAAATGAATATTAAGGATGTAGTCTTTCACCTCTATTTGGAAAAATGAGTGTTGTGTGATATGCGATGATTTTAGGATAGGGCTGGGAGGATGCCAAGCTTTCACATCATGTGATCTTTGAACATTGGAAGTGAAAGAGTCTCTATTAATTACCTATTCCCATCGAAAGAATTCTCTTTTTCACTCTCGTTCTCAAATTGGGAGTAGAAATGGGGTGACTCTTAAACTGCTTGGGGCATTTTTTCAAATCACATATGCTTTTTCTCTCCAAATGAACATTTCTAAAGATCTTTAAGATGATTCCAACTCACGCCCTTCATTCCCTCACTCTGTCCTCACCACCTTGATAACCATTTTGAACATTCCATGTGGGAACGAACCGTACTTTAACATAATGCCTTAAAAGATTCATGATGTAGCCAGACTGTTACAACTCCTGCATTGCTCATAAAAACTTATATCATCATATTGATTACATGTTGGATTCATAATGCTCAGATATATATTCCAATTTCCCTTTTTCTTTTTATTTATTTATTTTTTTTTTAAAGATTTTATTTATTTATTTGACAGAGATAGAGACAGCCAGCGAGAGAGGGAACACAAGCAGGGAGAGTGGGAGAGGAAGAGCAGGCTCCCAGCAGAGGAGCCTGATGTGGGGCTCGATCCCATAACGCCGGGATCACGCCCTGAGCCGAAGGCAGGCACTTAACCGCTGTGCCACCCAGGCGCCCCTCCCTTTTTCTTTTTAATTTTTAAATGTGGTTACTAGAAGATTTAAAATAACTTCAGTGGCTTGCATTTGTGGCTTGCATTTTATTCCCATCGGACAGCTCTGTTCTGTCTGGTAAAGAAAAGAGAGAGGAGAGAGAGCAAAAGAGAGAAAGGAAGAGAGAGAGACAGAGAGAAACACGTGACTACTTTGAGAAAATAATATATTACATCTCTTTACTTTCAGCTGTACTCCGCCCTTAGCAGCACAGTTTTGACTGTGTGTGAATATCATTTAAAAACAGGGTGGGCAGTTAGCAATTCTGAGATGGTAAGTCATAAGACAAGATCCCAGAGCATGCATCTCTTAGGTGGCTAGAACAATAATGACAAAGAGGAGAGGTGGCATTTCACCTGGGATGCATGCAAGGGGATGTCCTTGCCTGGCTTGAGGACTGTGCATAAGGGGTAGTGAACCCCGGATGGTGTAAACCACATTCTCCAGGAATGTATGTTCCAGGTAAGACCTAGATATGGATAATCCAGTGTGTGGAGTTCTTTGGAAAAACTGTGAAAAAGAGAACATGAATGGAGAAATGAGAATACATGGGAGAGATGTAAATCTCTTACAATTAGAAATCATTTATTAAATCATTCTTTAATTCCATAAATATCCATTGAGGTCTACTGACGTCAATTCATGCCTTTTTCTGGACAGTAAAAAGGGAAGCAAAGAAGCAAAATCTATGTCTCTCTGATGTTTGCATATAAAGGGGAATAAAAAGATGATAAATGTGTAGACAAATGGTTAGTGCATCAGGTTTTTCTATGAAGAAAGATAAAGTAGAGCAAGGGGATAACGAGGGAGGGAGTGCTAATTTAGAAAAGATGTTTAAGGAATTTCATTTAAAGGAGGTGGTGATAATTGAAAAGAGACATAGTTGAAGTGAGAGAGCAAATCAAATGGGAGCTGTGGGAAGACTGTACCAGGACACAGTGGTGGATGTTCAAATGTCTGAGGCAGGGGCTGTGTGATATGTGTCTGAGGAATCACACGGGACCAGTGAAGCTAGAGAGAAGTGAGGAACAGAGGGAGCTGTAGGAGGTGAGGCTACAGAGGACCAGGGTCAAGTTGTGCTGAATCTTAGAGGGTAAGGCAAGGATTCAGGAGTTTATTTTAAGGGAGATGGTCAGCCTTTGTAGAGTTTTGAGCATTGTAAGGATGTCATCTGGTTTTATATTTTAAAGGATCCCTCTGATGGTAAGCAGAACACAGATTCTAGTGGGGCAACAATGGAGAAAGACTGGTGAGGAAGCAGTTCCAATAGGCTAAGTTAAAGCTGGTAATAGTGTATACTGGAGGGCTAAAGTGGAGGTGGTTAGAAATGGTTGAATTTTGAACGTATTTTGAAGTTGAACCAAAAAGTTTTCTTTATGGGTTGTATCTGTGGGAAAAAAAAGAGAAAAGAATCAAGGATGACTCCAAGCATTGGGCTTGTGTAACTATAAAAATGGGATCACCATCTATGAAGACAAGGAAATCTGTAATAGACAGTAACAAGCCAAAGATGCATGTTGTAATCTACATGGAATCCGCTAAAGGGAAAGCTAGGAAATATATAGCTAACAAGCTAGTAGATGCTAAAATAAAATGATTAAAAATATTTGATTAATTAAAAAGAAAAATCAAGAAAAAAGTATAAAACCAGTGGTTCAAATAGAAAACAAATAAGGTGATGGCTGACATAAACCCAAATATTAGGAATAACCTTATTTTTAAAAATATGTATTTATTTATTTTAAAGAGAGAGAGAGCATGTGGGGGAGGGGCAGAGGGAGAAGAGAGAGAAACCAAGCAGATTCCACACTGAGGGTGGAGCCTGTGTGGGTTCAATCTCAGAACCCTGAGGTCACGACCTGAGGAGAAACCAAGTCGGATGCTTGACTGCCTGGGCCACCCAGGTGCCCCCAGTAATTACTTTATATGAACTAAATAAGTCCATTTAAAACTAAGATGACAGAATGGTTAACAATATAAATAAAAGAAAACCCTGCAATAGGAACAGTTAGGAAAGAGTGAAATTGGAATTCAGTTTGGGATATGGTAAGTGGAAATGGTTAGTTGACACTTGACTATTGAAGTCTGGAGTTCAAAAGACAGATGGAGACTGAATATGTCGATCTGAATCACTAGAATTTTCAACAGTTAAGAGTCCATCTTTCAAATTCATGGTTAAATAGCGACTTAGCTAATCGTCTACTTGAGTACTTAGTAGACATGTTTTAAGGGATTCAAATGCCTTACTGATAATTGCATTAATAAACTTGTAAGACTTCTTTCCTTCTGGGATTCCATATACTATCAAAGAAGTATTTCACTGAGAGGGAATTCAGACCAGATGGTTGCCATAGTCCTTCCCAAATCTAAAGTTCTACCATTAGAAGGTGAATCCAGGATCAGTGCAGGTGAACCATTTCATTTCTCCACAATAAAATGTTCCTTGTTGTGTTTTATCTAAATCATGTGAAACAACTGTGAAGGCTACTAGCTCTTAAAGTCCTTTCAAGGAGTTCCAAGTTGCCCTGAGACTCACTCATTTTCCTCAGTAAATGCCATCAGGCAATCACTGGTACAATTTATTTTGCTAAAATTTTATTTTGTTAAAAATATTTGGAGATTTGGATATACATATAAAATTGAAACAGCGAGATTCAGATTTATTTTTTATTACACCTTATCACCACTTTTCTAAATATATAATTAAGCATAAAATCTAAAAAATGCTTTCCTACTGTGTAGTTGTTTTTTATTAGCCTATACATAATTATTATTTTAACAGCTCTTACCATTATAGCTCTTGACCAACAAATGATCTTTTTGATATAAATTTCGGTATTTGTTATACTGAACCTAACTAATATTTGGAACTTAAATCAGCAGGTTTATAGTTTGCTGTTAAATATCATCTTCTTTGGCAATTCTATATTAGAGAGATCTGTTTGCATATTGACTCTGTATTCCAAAATATTAGCTCTCCTCCAAGCTTTATGTTATCATAAAAATGAATACACTTCCTTCTGTATCTTCTAATCTAAACCATTCACAAAAACTTTGGGCAGAAGTAAAAGAACAGAAGCCCATGAATACCATATCAAATATAGTTCTTCTCAGCTTGATAATTACCAAAAGCCTATATTTACATTTCATCAGAGCTGAATCTAACATAAGTTAGTTGCATTATATTTTCTACATGACGCCAGTAAGGGCAGTTTTAGAGAATTGAGGGAGGTGGAGAGAGAGAGAAAGCACTGTACATAGTGGAGTCCCTCTTTCCCTTCATTCTGCTCAAATGATGTATGTTTTGTGGTTGCAGTTCTCATGGGATTCCAAGTGTTCATAAAGTTCTGAGTTGATCATTTCATCAGGCTGAGTGTGATTCTAGTTTTTAATGATTTTGGGGGGCTATGCGTATGGTTTGTAAACATGAGCCAACTACTTCATGTAATGCTCACAGAAAAAATGACTAATTCCATAGCTGCAGGAAAAACTGGCTGTGCTGTTCTTACAGAGACAAACATCTTAAAAACAATTTCAAAGACAATTTTGACCACACGATATTATTATCCTACAAATAAAATGTGAAACCTTCAACAAGATACAACTCCCCTTAACGGTACCATGATTTAACCCTAATCTCCATTTTATCCATGAAGACATGACGTATACTTTCTGATGGGAATAAAGAGAAATTATTCTTTTGCTTCCCCCTAATCTCCTAAACTAGAAACATTTCTGTAAAATGAAGTTCGGCTACTGAAATGTTCCTTATTACCTGTGGGTATTTGCTAACTTCTAGCTGTCCTTTCCTTTTTTTATGTGAACCCGAATGATGTTTTCTTTTTTTTTTTTTTTTTGGTACTTCACTTTATTTATTTATTTTATTTTATTTATTTATTTATTTATTTTTATTCTTTCTTTCTTTTTTTTTTTTTTTAATAATGATTTTTTATTATATTATGTTAGTCACCATACAGTACATCCCCGGTTTTTGATGTAAGGCTCGATGATTCATTAGTTGTGTATAACACCCAGTGCACCATGCAATATGTGCCCTCCTTACTACCCATCACCGGTCTATCCCATTCCCCCACCCCCCTCCCCTCTGTAGCCCTCAGTTTGTTTCTCATAGTCCATAGTCTCTCATGTTTCATTCCCCCTTCTGATTACCCCCCCTTTCTTTATCCCTTTCTTCCCCTACTGATCATTCTAGTTCTTATGTTCCATAGATGAGAGAAATCATATGATAGTTGTCTTTCTCTGCTTGACTTATTTCACTTAGCATTATCTCCTCCAGTGCCGTCCATGTTGTAGCAAATGTTGAGAACTCGTTCTTTCTGATTGCTGAGTAATATTCCATTGTATATATGGACCACAACTTCTTAATCCAGTCATCTGTTGCAGGGCATCTCGGCTCCTTCCACGATTTAGCTATTGTGGACATTGCTGCTATGAACATTGGGGTGCATATGGCCCTTCTCTTCACTACGTCTGTATCTTTGGGGTAAACACCCAGTAGTGCAATGGCTGGATCATAGGGTAGCTCAATTTTTAACTTTTTAAGGGACCTCCACACTGTTTTCCAGAGTGGCTGTACCAACTTGCATTCCCACCAACAATGTAGGAGGGATCCCCTTTCTCCACATCCTCTCCAACAATTGTTGTTTCTTGCCTTGTCTATTTTTGCCACCGAATGATGTTTTCTAACACCTTTAGCTTTGGATATTTTCTAGACTTTTCAAAAAACTGGGTAGACTCACAGATACCCAAATATTCTGGCATGAATGCAGAGGGTAGTACTCGATACTTAGCGGCGATTTAGCTTCCTCATCTGACCAGATGCTGAGCACTGGCTTTTCAATCTCTGCTCTCACAGTTCTTCATGTAGCACATGCCAGGCTGCCTTCAGTGCCCAGCAGAGAGACTGCGTTTTCATGAAGTTTTCTCTGAACAGTATGTCCTGTGCCAAAACTTTCCTCTCCTAATGTATTCATCACTTTCTAAAATAATCATTCACTGTTTACAAATGTTGTCTTGTAATCATTCATTTACCATCAGTATTTGGAAATATGCCCTGAACATTTACTATAAATCAGGTATCATTTTAGGTATTATGAACTTAGAAGTAGCAAATAAACTCCCTTATAGTCTAATCTAATTGTAAAGGTAGTACATTTAAAAATGTACCCGCAACCAAGTCGGGTATGGATTAAGAGAGAGAAGTCCCAGTTGCCGTAAGAGCATGTGGAGGGCTCCCTTCCCAGGCTGCACTTTGGAATCACCCAAGGATTTAAAACAAACAACAACAAAACTCATGCCCGTGGGCTGATTTATCTGGCGTAGAACAGACCTGAGGCGTTAGCAGTCTTACAGTTCCCTGGGGAATTCCATTGTCCAGCCAGGGTTGAGAACCATGGGTCCCCCCCTTTCACTGAATCCTTAGTTTAGAGGTATTGGCACATGTCCCTCTGGCCAACATCAGTACCTCACTGGGTCTTCAACTTTTCACAAAGAGCGGTTATAAAAGAAGTTTGAAGAAAGACTGGGTTTGCTTCTAACATCCATTTTCGTGGTCCCAGCGGTAAATTAGGAGACTGCAGATTGTCTGTGATGCAGCTTCCAGGAACAGCAGCAGCCTCTGGAATTCCTTATCTAGAACTCACTTACTGAATTGAATACCAGGCATCAGTGATCATCATCCTCATGGAAAGAGAAGACCATCCATTGTATTTCCTTCACCAGCCCCTTTCTGTGTGATGCCTTCACCTTTATGCTTTATCCCCAGCTTTTCTTTAATCTTAAAGATTGTTTTCTGGGCCCGGCATTTTAATTATTTTTAAGCAAAAATGGACAAATTCCATGCCTACTATGGATAAAAAGATAAATAATTTTACTAGTTAGCCAAGTCTGCCCTTAACAAAGAAGAAAATAGAGGCATGAATTCTTTTAAGTCAGGCTAAATATAACATGGTTTATGGTATACAGGTAATTGAAGAAATCAGGTTTTCCCCCCACCCACCATATATCTCGATAATTACCTCATTCCTCACCCCCCACCCACCCCTCATCACCCTGTCCCCTTATTTTGCTGCATAAACAACCTGGTATTCCGTTTTGTGGTATTTGCTTTATCTTTAACTAGCACCCTTCAAAGGTTAAAAAAAGAGAGAGAGAGGGACTCTCCAGTCTGCATCACTACTTAAAACTATTAGAAGACAGCAATTCACTAGTTGGGACAATACAATTCAAAACACCAAGAAGATAACAGGTTTTGAGAAATTGGCATATGTTAGTGATTATGCAATCATTCATTTCCCACAGATTTCTTTTTATAGGAAACTTTGGAAAATCCCAAAAGAACTGACCGAGTCATTTAAACCACAACAGGTTTCTTTCAACATCAAAACCATGGGTAGGAGTGGGCGAGGAATAATTTTCTTTTTTTCTTTTCTCTTCCCTTCTCTTTTCTTTTGTTTTCTTTTCTCTCTTCTCTTTTCGTCCCCTTTTCCTCCCTTCTCTTTTCTTTTCTTTTCCTGTCCTGTCCTTTCCTTTCCTTTCTCTCTTTCCTTTTTCAGCACAGGCAGCTTGGTCTGAGTGTACAGAGCTGTGGCTTCCCCTCCTGTGGACGCCTTCTGAACAGCAGATCTGACTTCCTCCTCAAACCAAGGCATCCTGAAAACATCCAAGTAGAGGAAGCATTTTTTCACCATGACATGGGAAAGGGCCACAGAGATCCAAATGGAAACGGACATTTCATGTGAGTGACTGTTTCTACCCCAGCTTGGCTTCTTGCCTAATTCAACAGACACTTAGGTGGCTGAAGAGGGAAATTTTTGTTAAAGTGAATCCAGCTCTGAGTTGGAAACGGAGCCTTTTGACTGGTGGCCGAGTTCCTTGTGCTAGCTGGCAAAATTCACAAATTTTTCTTTTGGTTGTTGTTGTTGGGTTTTGAAAATACTTCATTTCCTGGCAACAGTTTTCTTTCTTTAGGAGATAAAGGGAAAGATCTTTTCCATCTACACCATATAACACTCCTATCATCTTAAAAACTGTTTTCTCAACCAGGCAGGATCCCCTGAAGACTCACTCTCGCTCTCCATGGCCTCCTGACAGCTGGCTTATAACCAAGTGGTCTCAGAAAAGTCCTCCCTTTTCCTGATTGTGTATGTCAGCGGGAGTCTGTTTGCTGTCATCAGAAGGTTCATCTTACATGTATGACCACGGGAGCTGTGTGTGTGTGTGTGTGTGTGTGTGTGTGTTTGTGTAAGGGGTGGGCACAGAGCCCAGTTTTAAGCTTTCAAGAATACTCAAAAACTGTGATTGAGAAAATTAGAGATTAAGATGGTACTCCTTCCCCTGTTGCTGCCTAGGAAGCCTTGTAAAATCTCTTGTTATGGGCCACCTATCATATTTATGCGATACACACCACTGTGTTACTCAGAGATAGACTATCTTCTAAACTGGTGGCAGAGTGAATTGGCACCACCTTTCTGGGTAGCATTACAAGCCAGAGCTTTAAAAATCATATCTGTACTTAGGAATTGATCTTAAGGAAGTATTCATGAGTGCACACTAAGATTTATTGGCAAGGATTTTCACTGCAAAATAAAAGTGAAAACAAATGTCCAACATTTAGGAAATGGTGATGTGTCCATCTAACGGAAGATTCTATAGTTGTGTTTTTAAAGAATATACAAAGATAGGAGGTAAGGTTTTTGACATACTGTAGAGCGGAGGAAAAAGAATAAGAAACTGACACCGTTTAATGACAGCTTTGTATAAATATGTATGCATAACTGCGTAAGTAAATGACTAATAGGAAATAGACCAAAGTTCTAGCGGTGATTTTCTCTGTGGGTTGGCATTCCAGCTAGGATGGATGGATGGATGGATGCATGGATAGTTACGTAGATACAGGTAAAACTTTTTGTAAGAAAGAAAATGAACTTTGTTAGATATAAAAAGGGAAAATGTTTACCTAATCTGTAAATAATATGTAAATTATGTAAATTATGAAAATATCCATATCAAAGTAAAAACAAGTATTTCATAAGCATAACCATCACAGAAATGGAAATAGCTTAAAACAAATACGAAATTCTAGATAACAGCAGAGGGCTAAGAGACCACCTAGTTCCTCTGTCTTCCCAGAGGAGAAACAAGCAGGACAGAGAGGTGCTATCTCTTTTATCAAGGTCATAGTAACTTTGTAATCAAGCGAGAACAAGTCTTAGCCCTCAGCTCATTCCAGTATACAAGGGATGGCATTTTATTGTTAATGTTATTCTTTCTTTGTTTACATGTAGCTCATTGATTTTGATTAAGTTTGGATTATTTGGTTGGCATATTTACCTCCCAAACAGTCACCTGTTTCTTGATTTGTGAGTGGTTTGACATTCTAGATTGGAAAAGTTTGTCGCAATATTAATAATAGCCCTACCTGTTGTGTAGACAATGTTTGATAAGTATTGGTATGCAGCAAGAGCTTCTGTCTTTGAATCTGTTGCTATTTATGCATCTGACTTTTAACGTGGATGACTTTGAATTTGAGACTAATCAAAAATGCAAGGGAAATAAACTAAATGATTTCCAATCCAGTAACACAAAGTTCCTTTAGTAAGGTGTTTATTTCTGCACCAAGTACAGAAACTTGTAAGAATTCAATAAACAGTTGTTGACCAAATTAATAAACACACAGTGTTTTCAGAAACATTTTCCCAATGGCATGGAATTATATGTAGTTAGAATTGGCAGTACTGTTTAAATAATTCACATAGGTCTCTCCTTAAATAGTATGATAAAATAAGATTTTTCCGAAGTACAAGAGTGCCTTCATTTTGGTTTAAACACTTCCCTTTCTCAGCGTGTAGATCTTATGTTGCAAATATTAGCTGTGAAAACATCATATAATACCTACCTGGTATTATAACTTTCTTGCAATTCAGTCAGTGAGTATTTATGATTTCTAAGTAGGGGTAGTTAAGTTAATGAGTTCTGAATAATATTTATTAACTATATTTTAATGAACCACTCTTTTTATTGAAAACATTAAAATCTTTTAGAAATCACTTTATAAATGCGATTTTAATTCTTTTACCATCTTCATAGGCCGCTGCTTTCTCAGGAAAAGAGATTAAATGACTCAGGTTTAAAGAAACAAATTACTGTGCTAATCTTCAGGTATTTCTCTTCCTGATGTGACCGCTCACGTCTCATTGTGGCAGCACAGGCCCCATCGCGGGGCTGGTTTCATCGGTGCTCCACTGAGTTTTTTGTCAGGATCTTGAGATTTGGTGTAAGAAACACTAACCTTCAGTGCTTTCCAAAACAGGCTGCCTCCTCTAAAATAATCAGAGAGCTGGCCTCATGAAAAGATAGCTGAGTCCGCCAGGTAGAAGGACTTCAAATGGAACACGGGAGCTTTTGGTAGCATTTAGACTGATGGTCAGGACTCTTAGAATTAACCATTCAGGCATCTCAGAATGCCCTGGACTGTTGAAAAGCCCAGACCAGGATTGCTGGAACCGTCCCACGGTGGTAAGGTGTTTAGTTTGACCACGGAAGTTTTGAACAAATTGGGAAGTATTTCTTAAAAGCCAGGTGTCCAGCTTTCTTTGATAAATTGCAGGGACTGGTAACCCTGGGTTCTCTTCCTCTCGTGACACTGATCAGTGTGGCCTGGGTAGAGGAACCTGCCCGTTGAGACGAGGGAGGTGCCCTTTACCGGCCATGCTCCGACTCTGACCTGGCCTGCTTTATTCGACATTACCGACATTAACGCACGGCCAGCTTCATCGGTAGGGATGTTTGATGTTTTTGACCTCTGGCAAAGGACGAATGCATTGTCAGGGCTGCCTCCTGCCCCAGGTAGATTTTGTAACTTGACTCAACATTTAACCCCATATTGCATGGGAAAGTACGCTGAAATTTCAGTAGGTAATTCCCTTTTATATCCTTTTATGTGTAAATTATAGGCTCTCTTTGTTCATTTTATGTCTTCCTTCTATTTTTAAAGAAATAATACAAGGCTTCCTAACTAGCTTTTCTGGGCTACTGCAGACTTTCCTTTTCTCCCCCTTTTCTGAAGTCTTATGGCATGTTTTATCTCTAAGAATTTATTTCTTAAGATCGGCACTGTAATATTGCTCTGGAATTCAATCCAATTCAAAGTCAGATATTTTTTCTCCACAAAGGACAAGGATAATGCCTTTTACTAATATTACATATAATGCTAATATTTTTACTAATATTACTACTAATAAACTAGTGTTAATTTACTAATATTCCCAATATTACCGAACCTAGCAGAGTGCTGTGTTCACAGCAGATCTGCAAGTGTCCTCGTTGACTGACTCAGTATTTCCACTTTTTCACTATTTAACCTAAAACATTAATTGCCTTCAGTATGAAAATTATTTATTGAACTGTAGCATATCACGTATAATACATAGTAAGTCAAATAATATCAGTTCCTCTTTCATGTGTTTAGGAAGAAATACTTCTAACAAACACATAATACAAAAATGTAAGTTCCTGTCCTGAATTTCTATTGCCTTTTACATTTCTTCTTACCACTGCTGAGCCAATGTTTTCCTCTTTTAATTTCTCTATTAACTTTAATTAGGCTCATGAGTTTGCTGGCCAGGTGGGTTTTCCCTAAATACTCACAACTCCATTTTCCAGGCTAACAGTAGAATTAAGTTAAGCTGCAGATTTGTGGCAGAATCTAACATTATAAGCTATGGAAGGTTCCAGTGCCACCACAACTCATTTTATCCACTGAGGATTTCAGCAGGCAGCACTTTTAATAAGCCAGACTCGACATTTTTCAAGGAATACTTTGGGATCCATTTTTGAAAGCAATATTGGTTATGATTCCACAGCTGGAAGATTTCCGAGGAAATAATGTTTTGTCCTCTTGAAAACATACTTGGTCCATACGGCATACAGAACATAATAACTCTAAGCAACCGGTTCTCAATTTTCCTAACACATATCGCTAATACATAATTTTCCAATGGCATTGTAGCAGGCACATGATAGAAGAAGAGTAGCATTGGTTCCAATTCACTCCTTTATTTTATCTCATTTTATTTTGTCTTTTAGGGAACATAAATCGCCTATATTATTTATGCATTTTAGTGCATTAGCATAGATTTCATTTGTAATTTTCTTACTAAAAATCTTGAAAAGAGGAACCGAACAAGCTGAAAATCTTCGTGCGATCGTACAGAGCATTAGATCGTCTCAGGTACTGGCTGCTGGTTTAATAAAAGGATAGGATTTCCATTTACTCCAGGCAGGCTTAATGTATTGTTCTCGGAGTGAGACAGTCAGAATGAGTCAGGAGCCAAAGAATACACTTTATAGACACAAATAATCGTAAATTCAGAATGTCACCTTTAGGCAGAGGCATTTTTATTATTGTTAGTGGAGCTGCTGAGTAGGTTTGATGTTTTATTCTCTTGAGGACTCAATGTTCCCGAGTCCTGGAGCCCTGTCTTTATCAGGCTCGCAAGGAGGGAGCCCAGCCAAACTTGCTTCCTATACTTCTCTATGATTGATAGCAGATGGCATGCTTTAAAATAAACCTATCCATTAGCAGTCCTCAGTGTTTTTACTCAAGGCATTTACAACTGTCTCAAGCAGCAAACACATTCACTCCATGAGCTAGTTTCAGTCCACAACAGCTGTACAGGTGCAAATCTCTCATTAACTCTTAAATAGTAGTGAAATAAACAATGGCTTTTTCTCTTACTCTATTTAAGGGAGTATACTTCAAAGCTGCTGTGGAATTACTCTCCTCTACAACAGAGCTTCAAAGGATGGAGTTTTATTAAAACTGAGTAATATTAGGCAATGATATGCTAGTCCAAAGAATGTATAGATCATGTGGCAGAGGTTATAGTTTTAAAAATTTGTTCTTAGGCACACAGATTTAGTGGTAAATTACAGTCTCATAGGAGTGTTTGTGATGAGGTAGGAAAGAAAAAACAATACTCAACAGGAGTCCTTGGCGGCACTGAGGCCCCTCATTCCATGCACGTCTACCCCAGATGTGTAGTCCCCTCTCCCCTTCCCCTGCCCCTCCCTGTTTGCAAAGGGAGTGTTCACCTGAGCTATTGCCATATGATGAGTTAATGGTTTCTTTTTAGGCAGCCAATTGAATTTCCTTGCATATTGGTAGTTAGAGAAAAGCAGTCATTTTATTTATTTATTTTTAAAAGATTTATTTATTTGGGGGCAGGAAGGAAAGAGGGAGAGAGAATCCTGAAGCAGACTCCCCACTGAGCACAGAGCCCGACTTGGGGGTTGATCCCAGGACCCTGAGATCATGACCTGAGCTGAAATCAAAGGTTGGATGCTTAACCTACTGAGCCACCTAGGTGCCCCAAGCGAATCATTTTAAAAGTTAGTTTGCTACCCATACTGAACACAGGTGAGAAGCTTGATCTGTGCTTAAGGGGAAAAAAACCCCAACTTTGTAGTTTAAAAGAATATTATTATTAATATTGGCAAACGCCTAACAGAATTTACCTTGTGTCAAGTATTGCCCTATAATCTTACAAAAAATAACTTACTAAACCTTATCAACAATTCTTGAGAAAACTATTATCAGTATCCCCAGTTTTACATATAAGGAAGCCACCATGCTATGTTATGTTTGTTGTAATTAACAATAAGACTCCAGACAGAGTACTTCCTAAAAGGAGGAACTGAAAGCATGGATTCCAAGGCCACACTGCCTGGGTTCAAATGCTTGCTTCAGCACATCTTGTCTGTATGGCTGTAGGCATGTCCTTTGATGGTCCCTGTTTGCTCACTTCTTACTTTATAGGTCTACTGTGGGCTGATAACTGTTCCTTCCTGATATGGCCATTGTGATCATTGAATTAGTGTAGATATAATGCTTAGAAGAGTGCCTCAGACTTAGTAAATGCTATGAAAGTTCTAGCTATTGCGTTGCAGTCATCATCATTATGAAGCATATTAAACTGACCTTAAGCCCTTAATGTAAATTAGTCTTCTCTGATTATCTTCTTTAAGACTCTGTGTTTTGAAATATTTTAATGTTCAAACAAAGCAGTTTGTTTTTATTGCACATTTTATTAATCAAATACATACACAGTTGCCAATCAGAGGCTCTGATCATCATGAGGTAGTAAGAGTTTTCTATGAAATTGATAAGATTTTACCCCTTATTTTTGGTGAGTGTGTTATTCCCTTGGGCCTTCTGAAATAATGAAACTGGTTGATGGAGTCCCTCCTTACAACCTTCCATGGATCCCAACGGCCCCATGCTGCCATGATAGGTAAACCTGAGCCAAAACATTTCTTCAGTGGGCAGCTGGAGAGGCAATGCAGCAACAGTCATAAAATATGCTCTATGCCTATCCTACCCCCTGCTATAGTTTTTAAAGGGGAGCCTGGGTTAAAGGATTTTTCAGAGGAAGGCCCACATACCAGAGACTTGCCATTAACTTCCATGAACACCTAATATAGATAGTTCAGAAAAATGCTGAAAAAATCCAAGTGTGCATGAGGCACTTCCATTACAAGCTGTCTTCATGGAGTCTGTGTGCTCTCTCACCAGGAGCCTTTTGTAGAGATATTTGCTCTCTTGTCTTTGCAAGTGCACTTAAGTAAGTTTTAGAATAAATATACCTATACACAAGGTGAAGAAAACCCTAAAATGATGCTGGGAAATTTAAGTGATGAACAACATCTATTAGTGCTGGGTTATTTTATGTTGGTATGGATATTAGACATCCAACTATTACCATTGTAATGACTGTTTGGTTACCCATAACATTTCATTTGGATTTCTGAAAAGTAATTCTATATTGGGTGTGGTTATAGAAGGTAAATGCTGGGCCAATGGATATTCCATACTTCTTGCTGTAAGCTTCAAGGGAATATGGCTAGTCATTTGAGATTACTCAAGGGTACCTTGGTGTGCATTTTAGAGGAAGTTGGTATATTAATGGTTCCTCTACACTTCATTACTAGTTTTAGTATCATACTGAATGGGATTAAGTCAGTTAGATTTATAAACTCTCTACACAGAGAGAAAGAAAGAAAGAAAAAAAGAGAAATAAGGAATGGGGTCTTGGAAAATCAGTACACTTATTGGATTAAATGTCCTAGAAAGAGAAATTAAGTTTTAGTAAGAAGTTATTTTTTTCAGAAAGGTAGATAATCAGAGCTTGAAAAAAATTAAGAATATATTTAAATATTATGATTTTTATGGTAGAATGAACTAAGACTATATTATTACAGAAGTATAACTATGTATGTTATAGCTCCTGTAGAATTTCAAATAATCAGCATTTATAATGCAATCGAAGAAAGGAAGGTAGGGAACTTGATGTCAGTGTACCTGCATTCAATAAAGAATAACAACCTAATATCTGTCTACCCTTAGACCAATTACTTCAGCTCTTTGTTCTTAAATGTAAGTTCCCTATGTCTCAGATTCCTCAACTGTAAGTTAAGAGGGTTGGACTAGATCAGAAAATCAAACAAATGGCAGGTGGGTTTGGATTCCCCACTCCCATGGCCATGACAGGCAGCAATAATTGATTACAGACTCTTCCTGCTGAGCCAATATGGGGCCTTTGAATTCTCAATGCAGTGACCTGAGCAGTCTTTCTGTAATCCCCCTTACTCAAAGTGAACTTGAAACGAGACTCGTTGGATATCTCTGTTAGCTCCTCGATGGTCCCAAAAATGGATTAATGGTTTCCCACCTTGAGGCATTGTCTGGGTTTAAATGGGCAGATGTGTTAAATGGCGAAATGGATAAAATAATTCATATTTTGGTGTTTTAATATGCTAGTGTTTTATTTTATATTTATATTACCTTTAATACGCTGGTGTTTTAATATTACCTTAAATGACTGTATTCCTGTGAGGAATGCTTCCTTTTAGGGAAATCTTGATATCCTTTCACACTGGCTCATTTATTTATTGTTATGGTTTTAAATCTGCTGAACCTATTGTTTTCTTTTCGTTGCTTACTTGTCCCCTTATTCAATATAACCTTAAAGTACTTTCTGCTAGTTTATACCCAGTCTGCGTTCTTCTAAACTGATCCAAGAATTGTGTTCCCAATGTACTCTTTGATAACTATTTATTCCTTGAGTCCCCCTTTTTCTGTTTATTCTTTTGAAGAATTGTTCCACTTCATTCAAAAATTTGAGATTTGAAATTTCCAAGTAGAGTTTATCTGTCTATATCTATCTCTGAACTCTGTTCAGTTGGAATGTTTTAGGAGTTGAGTTTCATTCCCAGCGATGGGTCACAATTGGGTTTCTCTGCATTATTAGTTATGTGTCAGAGTAGACAGCAGTTATCCAGAGCTTTCCAATGTGAATAGCAGCCCTTGTAAAGTTAGGAAATTATCTTTAGTTTATGAAACTTTCCTGATAAATATGTAATTAATTGTATCATCTAAAATAATAGCAATTTCCTAAGAATATATTGTTTACCACCATTCCTTACAGTAATTCTTCTTTTTCATATACTTTCAGATAGAGGAAATAAACTGTCCTAGTTCAAAACTTTATTACTATTATACCTTTTAATAGCACTTTACATTTTGTAGAGTGCTTTGTAGTTTCAGTTTCTGGTGGTTTTCAAGAAATTGCGGT
>NW_024423343.1:82151374-82152855 GCF_017311325.1 Ursus maritimus | reverse complement strand
TTCAGAAAAATGCTGAAAAAATCCAAGTGTGCATGAGGCACTTCCATTACAAGCTGTCTTCATGGAGTCTGTGTGCTCTCTCACCAGGAGCCTTTTGTAGAGATATTTGCTCTCTTGTCTTTGCAAGTGCACTTAAGTAAGTTTTAGAATAAATATACCTATACACAAGGTGAAGAAAACCCTAAAATGATGCTGGGAAATTTAAGTGATGAACAACATCTATTAGTGCTGGGTTATTTTATGTTGGTATGGATATTAGACATCCAACTATTACCATTGTAATGACTGTTTGGTTACCCATAACATTTCATTTGGATTTCTGAAAAGTAATTCTATATTGGGTGTGGTTATAGAAGGTAAATGCTGGGCCAATGGATATTCCATACTTCTTGCTGTAAGCTTCAAGGGAATATGGCTAGTCATTTGAGATTACTCAAGGGTACCTTGGTGTGCATTTTAGAGGAAGTTGGTATATTAATGGTTCCTCTACACTTCATTACTAGTTTTAGTATCATACTGAATGGGATTAAGTCAGTTAGATTTATAAACTCTCTACACAGAGAGAAAGAAAGAAAGAAAAAAAGAGAAATAAGGAATGGGGTCTTGGAAAATCAGTACACTTATTGGATTAAATGTCCTAGAAAGAGAAATTAAGTTTTAGTAAGAAGTTATTTTTTTCAGAAAGGTAGATAATCAGAGCTTGAAAAAAATTAAGAATATATTTAAATATTATGATTTTTATGGTAGAATGAACTAAGACTATATTATTACAGAAGTATAACTATGTATGTTATAGCTCCTGTAGAATTTCAAATAATCAGCATTTATAATGCAATCGAAGAAAGGAAGGTAGGGAACTTGATGTCAGTGTACCTGCATTCAATAAAGAATAACAACCTAATATCTGTCTACCCTTAGACCAATTACTTCAGCTCTTTGTTCTTAAATGTAAGTTCCCTATGTCTCAGATTCCTCAACTGTAAGTTAAGAGGGTTGGACTAGATCAGAAAATCAAACAAATGGCAGGTGGGTTTGGATTCCCCACTCCCATGGCCATGACAGGCAGCAATAATTGATTACAGACTCTTCCTGCTGAGCCAATATGGGGCCTTTGAATTCTCAATGCAGTGACCTGAGCAGTCTTTCTGTAATCCCCCTTACTCAAAGTGAACTTGAAACGAGACTCGTTGGATATCTCTGTTAGCTCCTCGATGGTCCCAAAAATGGATTAATGGTTTCCCACCTTGAGGCATTGTCTGGGTTTAAATGGGCAGATGTGTTAAATGGCGAAATGGATAAAATAATTCATATTTTGGTGTTTTAATATGCTAGTGTTTTATTTTATATTTATATTACCTTTAATACGCTGGTGTTTTAATATTACCTTAAATGACTGTATTCCTGTGAGGAATGCTTCCTTTTAGGGAAATCTTGATATCCTTTCACACTGGCTCATTTATTTATTGTTATGGTTTTAAATC
>NW_024423343.1:82129154-82151369 GCF_017311325.1 Ursus maritimus | reverse complement strand
GAACCTATTGTTTTCTTTTCGTTGCTTACTTGTCCCCTTATTCAATATAACCTTAAAGTACTTTCTGCTAGTTTATACCCAGTCTGCGTTCTTCTAAACTGATCCAAGAATTGTGTTCCCAATGTACTCTTTGATAACTATTTATTCCTTGAGTCCCCCTTTTTCTGTTTATTCTTTTGAAGAATTGTTCCACTTCATTCAAAAATTTGAGATTTGAAATTTCCAAGTAGAGTTTATCTGTCTATATCTATCTCTGAACTCTGTTCAGTTGGAATGTTTTAGGAGTTGAGTTTCATTCCCAGCGATGGGTCACAATTGGGTTTCTCTGCATTATTAGTTATGTGTCAGAGTAGACAGCAGTTATCCAGAGCTTTCCAATGTGAATAGCAGCCCTTGTAAAGTTAGGAAATTATCTTTAGTTTATGAAACTTTCCTGATAAATATGTAATTAATTGTATCATCTAAAATAATAGCAATTTCCTAAGAATATATTGTTTACCACCATTCCTTACAGTAATTCTTCTTTTTCATATACTTTCAGATAGAGGAAATAAACTGTCCTAGTTCAAAACTTTATTACTATTATACCTTTTAATAGCACTTTACATTTTGTAGAGTGCTTTGTAGTTTCAGTTTCTGGTGGTTTTCAAGAAATTGCGGTCTTTCGGGTATAATTATGGGTTAGGACTTAGGAGACAGATTTTAGCCCTTCCCTGTCTCTACCACTATGATTTAGGTTACAATCAATGACCAGTAACCCTATTTCTCCACGATCAAGTTTTCATCTCTGTAAAATGGGTGCGATATCGCTAATTTTGTTTGTGACTGTGATAAAAAGAAACATTTTCCTAGACTATTTCCTTTAAACTCTTCAAGAGAAGAAAGCTATAAGTAGCATGCAAAGTACTACGTACTGTCTCATCTCAGACTCTGTTTCCCACTCTCAGGTTTCCTTCCTAACAAAGAAATAATGAAATTGTCCCTGAGACAGAAGAGTGGCTGGATGGTGGCCAAGGATTTGGGTTGCATCCCCACTGGTGTTTAACATTTGTGTTAATCAGTTGACTTTCTTTGTCACCTGGAGTAATGTTAAGTTGAATTTGTATGTTCAGCACAATGAAACAAGCAAACAGATTTTTAAAATGTTGAATGTTCAGCAAATTAATAGTTATAAGCCTTCATATCCAAAGGCAATAAAGTATTGTTATACAATTAAAATTAAACAGAATTTACATTGACAATAAATAAATATATACTTTAAGTTGAGGAAAATGTGAGCAAATATATTAGCAATAATTAACATGTAGTACTTTAAATATTATTTTAATTGTTTACAAAACTAATTTTTCTATGGTACATTCACAGCAAGGCAATCAGGCATTAATCAGCTAGGTTCTGAATGGCTGACTATCAGAGGTTTGACAGAAATCAGGTCAAAGGCTTGCTGGTACAATTTCTTCTTTGAGAAATCTTGTGACTATTCCCAGGAAGAGAAGCCAAACACACACACACACACACACACGCACACGCACACACACACGCACAAACCTTTATAACAAACAAAATAGCAGTATCACTTTATATGGAACCCTTATTTTCAAAGGATCCCAGAATGCTTATAAACTGTTATTCAAACCATATACAGGAACCACTGAAGCACGGTCTTATTTTGGAGCCAGAAGAGGAGCTGAAATGTCAGTTGAAGAGGATGTTCTTGTTCTGGAAGGGGTGTGGCTTGCGTGACCTAATAGAAGTTTTCTGGCTCTAATTTCTGCAGTGCTGTGTGGGTGGAATTCCTCTGCTTTGGAGCTGCTTATATAAGGCGAGGCTGTATTGCTTTGGAAGGTGGGAAGTGAAGGAGAATCCAGTAGTGGAAAGAAGAGGCATGGGGAATGGACTGTTTATGTTCCTGTCACCAAGTGGCAGTGACTACAGCCAGTTACCGGTTGCTGGGCTCCCTCCCCCTGTGGTAGAAAAACTCTGTCCCAGGTGCTAATTGAACCAAGTTATTTGAGTTGCCAAATGAAAAACTCATCTCCTATGGGAATTTTTGAAGGAAAAATATAATAACAGGTTCAACCGGCTCACATATAGGATATAGAATGTTGGAATAAGATGGATACCAGAGATTATCTAGTCAAAAACCTTTATTTTATCTTTGAGAAAACTAGGACCCAAACAGGGGAGGAGATAAGAGCACTATCTTAGATCAATTTGGAAGAGACCTTAGTGATTAACTAATTACATCCCCCACACAATTATAGAATGACATCTAAAATCTTTCTGAGAGTTATTTCAGCAATTCTGTTGACTGACAGGGACTAGTATGCCAGAGAGCAATGAATTCCATTGTTGGAAGTCTCCCTTTAGGAACGTTTTTCAGAATATTCATTCTTTCATTTCTTTAATACACATTTATTAAGTGCCAATTATGTGCCAGGTATTAAGCTGGGCTTTGGAACACAGAGGAGGGCAACACAAAACAGCACATTATATTTAATGGGACCACACTACAGGTTAGTTACCATGTGCTTTATACATATTAACTCATTTATTCCTCATAACAAGCCTGTGAAGTAGGAGCTGTTATTTTCCCCATTTACAGGTAAGGAAGAGAGTATAACTTGCCAAAAAGAAGCAGCTAATAAGTGGCAGAGCAGGGATTTAAGCCACGTGTGATGGTTTTAGAGCCCATGCTCTTCACCCTAACACCATTGCACTCTTTAAGTCACCAGCTAAACAAATAAATGAACAACACAACAACTGATTCTTATTAAGGAGCAGAGTTCTACAAAGGCTTAATGAGACCCACTAGCCACAGAGGTCAGGGAGGAATTTGAAGGAACCACCCATCAGAATAGCTTTGTCCAGAGAAGAACAAGCTCAAAGGCTTCCCCAATCAGAATGGGGAAGAATCCAATGGAGCCCCAAATTTCTTCCTCTAAAGTTCTCCAATTTAATTCTACTCTTGAAATTATAAAAAGTAGATTGAATCTCTCTATCTTACACATTTGGGAGTAAGTGAGGCTTTTTTTTTTTTTCTTGAGGAGTACTATATAAACCATCAAGCACTGATTTTATAAACAGACCTTTGCCTTTTAATAAGGGCCTTTGTAGAAACTATTAGGTTTGTCCTTAATCTCTGCTCCTTTTATTTTGTTGTTTTTATCACCTCACTTGCTCCTCCCACCTTTATAATAATCATGTTTGCTAAAAATGACCTCTACTGACCCTTGACACTTCAATAGGAAAAACAACTAAAATGTATTTACTATGTATCGAGCTTCAGGGGAAGACCCTTATATACATTATTTCATTTAAATCTCACACTTCAATAAGTTGTATCATTAAATAACTTCAACACATTGAGGTTAGGGAGATTAAATTTGCCTAAGACCACTCTACTGGTTAGTAGCAAGCCCTGAATTTTTTTTTAAAAAAATGGTTTGCATGATTCCAAAAATTGTTCAACTCTTGTCTTCCTATAACTCCCCCTTTTAATTTGCTGAATATTCTGATGTTTAAAAAATTTGTTTGCTTGTTTCGTTGTGCTGACTATACAAATCCAACTTAACATTACTCCAGGTGATAAGAAAGTCAACTGATTAATATCAAACACCACTGGAGATGCAACCCAAATCCTTGGCTACCATCCAGCCACTCCTCTGCCTCAGGGACAATTTCACTCTTTCTTTATTAAGAGGGCAACCTGAGGGTGGAAACAAAGCAGAGCCTTACTCATGATGGGAGCTTCCTAGGACAGCATAGGAAATCTCAGTAGGGTTAGGGTCTCTTCTTTGTTGTTATTGTTACATATACATCTCTGATCTCAGGATGGGTCTTATAATTGATAGCATTTTATAAAGCAGTCATGGCATAGTTTTCATTGTTTGTTTATGAATGAGTTTGGTGATAAATAATTATATAGTTGTTTCAGTTATACATGGATTGTTGCAACTATGTATGTTTAATTGCTTCTTATTTTTATTTTTTTGTTGAAGTATACTTGACATACAATATCCTATTAGTTTCAGGTGTATATCATACTGATTTGATAATTTTATACATTACAAAATGATCACCACAATAAGTCTAATTATCATCTGTCACCATACAAAGTTATTGCAATATTGTTAACTCTCCTCCCTATGCTGTACATTACATCCCCATGACTTATTTATTTTATAACTGGAAGTTTGTACCTCTTAATCCCTTTCACCTATTTCAACCACCCCCCTGTAATTGCTTTTAATAATGTTTTCCTGAGTATTGTCTCAAAACTTGCTGTTGACTCCTTGTGATCAGATAAAAAAAACAAAATCAAAACTTGTAGAACAATTTCAAGTGATTCGAAAAAAAAATTAGAGACAATGGTATAGCACTCTTAAAGAACTGAAACAGCATCAGTGTTCTGCTGGCATGTATCACGCTACTGTGTTAAAAAATTCTGTGCTTCATGTCATCATTTAATTAGCATTGCTTTTATTTTTTTAATCACACATAAAGTAATCCTCAGTGTTAGAGTCCATGACATCTTAGACCAATAAAATATGATGAATAACATGACCAAATTCACATAGAAAGTAACTGGTAGTGCCCGCAATCACGAAACTTGTAAAGGGTCCATACTCCAGACTCTTACTTGCTAAACTATCCTGCCTTTTAGTAGAACAGTGAGAAATTATTTTTTTTCAACTCCACGTATCAAAGATGGGCAACTTATTATATGCATTAAAAATTAAAATGCATCCTGCATTATGCCTAGAAAATATTATATAACAGACTACGATGTAATAAAAATACATATTCTATCAGTGTTGATTATAATCTTCACATAAGATGGTAGACTCAAATACTAACACTGAATCGATCCTATCATTAGCCTTCAAGGACAGTGGATTGAGGTGGTAGCCATGCAAGAACACACACCGTGTTCATTTTTCATTCTAGGTTTCCCTCACATCGTATCTCTTTTCCTGATGTATAGGACTGATAGTCTAATAACGTAGGACCCTGGAGCTTGACATGTACAAAGAAACTGGAACACTACATTATCTTAGGATAAAAACAAAGAAGAAAAACAAAACTACTTAGGGAAGAGTTAAAGAGTTTCCTGATGGCGGAGTATCCTTGAAATTAAATATTTCTCCATACAAGTTGACATTTAAAATGTGTGACTTAAGAGAGATAAGAAGAAAATTGTGAGAAACATAACCTTAAATATTTTGGATCACATTTTCGTGAATTATGCAGCATTTGGCACAAACTTTAGGAAACAGAAACACTCTAGGGTAATGATGAGTATCTGTATGCACTTCATGGGAACATACATGCACACTCACACAGTGTATTTGGGGTATAATGTACTAGATATATAGACCACGTCTATGGCAACATTGCTTTTCCTGTCACTGTTCCATCCCTGGGACTAAATGTTGGCTCTTTAAAATTTGTCTTTATGGATGCTTCCATGCTGAACTTATGGAACATAGTTGCTGGATAGCACAAATGTTGTTCTAATTCTTCACGGGCAGTCAAATGTCCTCTGAGAAGTCACCCTGCAGCCATTCTTAGAGATGGCATGTTGTAGACAGGACGGAACAAAGCGGTAAAAGAAATAAAATGAAACTATGTTATCATTGGCTACCCTTTAAACATATTAAAAACTCTCAGAAGAGATAATCTACAGTAGGGAATAGTGCTGTGTTGGCACAGGGTATGCAGGATGACCTCATGGGTCTTTTCCATCTCTAATTCCTGTGATACTGCAGATCTAAGAGACGGAGCCAGTAATTGTTTACAACATAACAGATTTCTGTCTCCCCCCACCCCCCTTCTCTCTTTCCCCCCCTGTCCCTGGAGTTCCACAGAGAATCTCTTAAAATAAACAAAAACTGTGAGAAACTCAGAGAAGTCAGGGACTGGCCCACTTTTTTGGTGGCAGAGTATGGAAAGTATGAAGCGCTGATCTGACTCTATGGGCTGGAAAGCTCAGGAGCCTGAACCATTTACACTACAGGCAGTAGTTAAAAAAGGAAAAAAAAAAAAAAAAAAAACTTGAAAAAATGGGTGTAACCCTGGGCTTTGATACAACTGGCCTTTCAGCCCCCACTTGAGATTTGAACATCCCCAAGGGAAGCTGTGGTTTGGAATAAGATCGTGCATTTAATTTCACTCAGAGAACTTATTGGACTTGGCACCAAAAGAAAGAATTTGCAGTATATTTTTTGTCATGATTAGTGGCCCCCTCACCACAACATTTGATTATTTTGGAAAGGGAAAAGTTAAATCCTTGTAAAGTTGTGATTTACAATTTTCGAGCAACCAGGTAGGGAGCATGACTTCTGCCAGATTGATCATGGGACCCACATTTTATTCTAGCTCATTGATGTGAGAAAACAAAACAGTTCTGTGGGGGGAAAGAGACTTGGAAATATATCCCTTGATTATCCTGGGAGATTTTCTCTCTACACTGCATCTTCTCTCAGTCACATTGATTTTGGTCTCGGCTGGAACTTGTAGCGAGAAACTGGCATGTGGCTGGTTTACTTTTCATTTCTAATCTGTAGTATCTGGTATTTTTATCATTTGATTTCTTGGCCCTCACGGTTATGCAAATCTTGAGGCAAAGGAGCTAAAAGGAGGTTCTAATTTTATACCTGAAAATAACTTTCCCTGAACATGAACATTTGTTTCTCGAGCTTTCTGATTAAGAGTGGAGATCTCATGGATGTTTTAATACAGACTAAAATATGCCCAGATAGCCAAAGGGAAAGGGAATGACCAACTGGGTAGGCTGATGAATATTTTCCTGGTAGATGCACAACTTTCCCCACAACTGTGATGCTTTATCCTCTGACATTAAGAACGCTGTTTGCAGAAGTAACATTCCTTTGAACACTCAGCTTTCTGAAATGGTGTCCTGCCGCAAGGACTGAAGTAGGGTAAGTTTGAGCGTCAACGCTGAGTAACAGCCAAGAAACTTAGATTCGGTTCTAGTGTCCAACAGTCAGTCGGGTCTTGAAGTAAATCTCGAAGTGGAATTAATACCAATTACACGCCACCTCTTTTACTACTTTTGAAATTTGGGGTTTATTTCCAGTTGGATTTGTGCTTGCTGGAAAACAGTCTCTAACGATCAGGCAGAGAGTTCTCACCATGATTACTAAGTGAAAGCTATTTGCTGAATAATGTCAATGTAGCAATGTTAGAGGTATTGTTGGCAGAGGGAAAACACTTTTTTTTTCTCTCGTTCTGGACTTGGACAGGAGATAAAGATAAATACAAGAATTTCATTGGTATTTGGGAAGTATTCCATTTGGTATACTTGTCCCAAATTGGGCATGGTGGTTAAGGGAATAGATGGGTAAGGGCAAAGAGCCTGGGTTCTAGTCCTAGCTGGCTGTGTGACCTTGGGCAAATTGTCTATCTTCTCTAAGTCTGCTTTCTCGTCTGTACCATGGAGCAAGTAAAACTGTCTCATTTGGTTGTTGCGGGGATAGGGGAGTCAATAGAAATATATCATTAATGTTGTATAATGATTGGCACATAATAAGAATTCAGTAAATGTTAGTTATTATGGCTGTTTGGTATTGACCTCAGGAGCAAGATAGTTCTTGGTTGTATGTCCTGGTAAATTTAGATTCCATTTCTCTGTGGAAGTGAGATACAAAATCTGCTTCCTCTTTCTACTCTCACTGACTTAATGACAGGGAGTCGATAAGAGTGTTCTTATTTGACCCCACCTTTGCAAAGCTATTATGAAATTTGAATCAAAAGCCAATTCATTCTGTATTAATGAGGCCTTTTTCAATTGACCGTGACAGAAAACCAACTCAAGCTTTTTCTTATATTCTCTCATGTTTCTAGGAATTCTGAGATTGGGTTCCTGTTATCTCCTCTTCCCTCCTGACCCCTTCCCCCTCCTTTTTACTCTCTCCCTTCCTTCTCTAGCATTCACTTCCTTCTGTGGCAGATTCATTTTTGGCAAGCTGTCTACCCATGATGGCAAATATGCCCTCCGGCACAGGTGATCTGACAGCTAGAATTCCTAGAGGATACGTAGCAGAATGATGTGGCATAGAGATAATTCTCATCGTGAAGGCTAGATTTTCTCCCAAATATCTCTAGTGGATACACACTTACCAGTTACCACTTGCAGTCCATTTTTCTCTCTATATGCTCTTTTTTATATGTGCATAATTTTGTCATGCCCTTGCCTAAAGTAACACAAACTTTCTCTATGCAATAAACACATTCACCTCTTTCAAAAGAGATACAAAGCCATATCTCACTTTGTCACCCCAGATGCAAGCACAGGATCTTTGATGGAGGTGTATTTGCCTTGAGCCTGATGCAGACGTGACAATTTCATAAGCACCAAGTGCTATGTGGTATTTTCAATTACAACCTCTATGGACAATGGAGGAGGAATGAGGGGATGAATTCCTTAAGATTACCATTTAGAAAAGGGGAGAAAGATTAACAACTTATAGTGGCCAAGAGTTTGGGGCATATAGCACATTCTGTTGGACTAGAGTAGCAGGAGCTCTTCCTTCTGGTGGTGGAAAGCATTCTACCGTCACCGATCTGGCTGCTCTGAGATATGCTTCTTGTCCATTGTCTTTCATAGCCCCCTTGGAGAGGCAAAGGTTCTCCCACTGTGACAAAGTGACTTTAAACAACTTATGTCATCCTGACATGGTCTCAGTGCCCTGGAGAATGACTTGGGGATTGACCATTCCCCACCTTTATTGGTCGGTCTTTGAGCTTCTTTCATAAACATCTTTAAAACCTTAGGAGGCTCCCTATCCATTTGTTCATTTCACTTTAAGAGTTCTACCTATTATCAATTCTAAGATGCACATTCTTTTCCACCTTTTGACATTTCTGAAATGTTCCTGAAGCCAGTGAATGTGTGAAGTCAAGGGCTGTGAAGGGCTGGATTCTAGACCCTGTTCTGGGCTTTTTGTTTTGTTTTGTTTTCCTTTTAGTAAGAGCCTGGATGTGTTATCCACACCTCCTTTCCTGCCTATGGTGCTAACAAGTACCTTAAAGAAGGCAAAAAATCTACAATTTTCATTGTTTCGAGTGGCTGGGAATGTGGAGGGACAAAATAGACAAGTCTAGCACCTTAACATACCTATTCATTACCTTTATGGTGTGTAAAATTGGACTATTTACTATAATAAAAACGTTGGAGGCTCACTAATGTCATTTACGTTAGTATTGACATCATCTAGGACATTTACCCACCTTCTTCCAAAATACCGCTTGACACCCTTGCAGAGTCATTGTCAAGGTTGGACTTGATTCACATGATAATGATCAAATCTGTCATTTAGAAGTTTTTCTATGTGCTAGTAAATTCACCAATGTGGTCTCTATTCATCATGTCTATGGAAGTGTTAAATTGTCATTTGCATTTAAAAAAAAATAACACCCACAAAATCCACATCATCTTTTGCGGACTAAGTCTATTCTCAGACAACTGTTGGATTTAGTTTATTTGCAAGGAGCAGAGCTTAGACTCATTTATGACATAGTTGACTTAGCAGTTTCCTCTCCATCCAGTCCCCTCAATTCTGTGTCCGTTTGTGGCGCCCACCTCCTTTTCAGTCTGCACTTGAGTAACTCATATCTTCCTGTTTCTTAGCATACCCTTCTGTCAATACCTTCTTTAAGGAACAGATCTGGTATCAATTAGTTTTACTTTGGTATGACGTAAAGTCAATCCTAGTTGTGCTTTCTTTTTATACCGACACAGTGAGGCAGGATGCTTCTCAGTGAGCATGCCGGAGAGGAGACATTACCCTTTTCCCCTGAAGTACAACTAGTGAAAATACTGCTCACACTGATTAGGAATAAAATTGAGTTTAGAGGATAGGTTAGATGAAGGTCTAGAACCATACTTACTAAACTTAACCATAAAAATTATCTGGAGCATTAAAAAAAAAAAATTTCCTGGGCCCTGTTCCAGACTCGTCGGGTCAGACTCTCTGAAATGAGGTCTTGAGAATTGTTCTTTAATGAACTCCCCAGGCAGTTCTTATGACCAGGCAAGTTGGTCTAAAATAAGCCAATAATGGGAGAGGGTATAAACATAAGAGAGCACAGTGGATGCCACAAGATCCTACATGCCATGCAAAAGGGTACAACTTTGATTTACCTTCTTCAAACACATTTAGAGATAGTGTAATCTTATTGAAATGTTATTGTTCCTCTTACAGTTTATCTCTCCTATATTGCAAACTTTAATGTATCCAAAAGCTAGGGAGTTATACGCAGTTTGAAACCAGAGAGAATAAATGACTAAATCCCACAGGATCTGAAACGTGAGGATTCTAGGGAAGTGAGATAAGCTGCTGCATCCATAAACATAAACAGTCACTTGGTTTCATTGCGTTTATCTCCTGAAGAGGAACTTTATTCCAAATCTAGCATTTCTTTGCTTTTATTTCTTCATATACTTTAATCTTTCTTTAAAAAAATTATTTATAACTTTCTAACTTTTTTGAGGAATAATTAAACATAACTGTATATATTTAAAATGTACAGCCTGATTATATATATGAGTATAATATATATATTATGTATAATATATATATATATATATTACATATAATATATAGACACACATATACAGTGGAATGATTACCAAGATCAAGATAATTTCCGTATCTTCATCTCACACAGTTAACTCTGTGTGTGTAGTGAGAGAACACTTAAGATCCACTCTCAACAGCTTTTAAATATACAATACCATATATTATTAAATACGATAACCATGCTATACATTAGATCCTCAGAACTTATTCTTCGTATAACTGAAAGTTTGTACCCTTTGACCCATATCTTCCCATTTTCCCCTTACCACAGCCCCTGACAACCAGCCTTCTGAGAGCATTATGGTAGGTGAAATAAGCCAGACAGAGAAAGACAAATACTGTATGGTATCATTTACATGTGGAATAAACAAACAACCAAACACAAAAATAATTTAATAGAAACAGAGAATTGAATGATGAGTACTTTAATCTTTCTAATCTGAGGTAATTTTGCAAGTATTTTATTACTTTAGAGAAGGGTAACATTACGACGAATATCATTTTTGATCTTTTATAATTTTTACTATTTAATATTTCTATATTAAGGAATCCAATTAGAAGTACTCGAACATCAACTCCTGAATTAAATCAATATCTACTTAGATGATACTGAAGTGGTTAAAATGTAGTCCTTTATATAATTTAAATAGTGCTGTGCTGCAAATATCGTGGCAGAGCGATAAAACTATGAAGAGCAAAGGTTTTAACAAAAGATATATTCTAAAGTGTGATATATTCTAACCTCCCTTATTTAACTACAACTTTCTGCAACAAATATTTAAAACACTCAGGCTTCATTCAAAATTTCTAATGTTAATTAACGCATGTTGTCTAGATAGGTTGTAAACTGGCTTAGATACATACATTCTATATTCTATTTTGTCTCTACTTTGTAAATCTGTGGCCAGTTAACTAGTGGCATTTCTGTTAGTCTAAAAACGGAGACCAAACTGCCCCAGATCTGAGATCATCTGTCCTCTTGCTTTCCAGATCTCCCTGGATAAGGATTTGAGAACACAGCAAAGAGAAAGAGTTAAGCCTGTTCTCCTAGTTGGCAGAAACTTTGTAGTTTAAAATTACATACTGACTCTGGTGTAGAGACACAAGAAATTATAGAGCAGACACTGTCCAGGACAACGTATAATTTACAATGTACTAAAGAATGTATACCGCATGGCAAAGTAAGTGAAGTGCTTCTTCAAATATAAGTGTTTTGCATAGAAAGGCAGTAATTATCCACTCCTAGGGAAATGTTTGCATTCATTCTAAATCAATATTTACTATTCATTTCTTGTGTTCAACAAAACAGGGATTTAACTTTTTTTTTAATTTTAATGAAGCACTAAGACTATAATAATTCTACAATGTAATTGTCTTGATATGAAATATTGCTAAATGGTGTTGCTATTTCAAGAAAGAGCAGTGTGAAATGGAAGGGTATCCCTGTTTGTGAAATGTTACTTTGGGAACATTCAATTCAAACTCAGCCAAGCAGGGCGACTCACCAGTTTTCAAAGATAACTTCAGCTGTCTCTTTGGTAAGACCCTTAACTAGGGTCATTCAGATGAGTCTTTGCCTTTGTATCTTTTTCTCTTTCTCACACAGGCTTTCTGATAACGATTCTGTTTCAACTCAGCTATTGCTTTTCGGGGTGGGTGTGTGTGTAAGAAATTCTTCTATACAATTATTCTTTTCTGCAAGAGGAAAAGATTTCTTTCCCTTTTACCTTCCCAATTCCCCCTGATTATTTTGTTCAAAAGAACCTCAAGGAAAATGCTGGAGGAAAAAATAAGAAAATAGGGACACATGAATACTGTAGTCTGAGACAAGACTGAGGGTCTCTGGCATATTTTTATTTATAGAGCTTATGATCTGATTGTTCTATGACTTTTCTTTGGAAAATGACTATAGTTTTTTTTTATTATAGAGGCTAAAAAAGAACTGGACAATATAACAGTATGTTATATTACAACACGAATACTCTTTTTTATCAGCAACAGAAACAATAATGGCTTTGCCCCCTAGTTTCAGGTCAAAGCAGAGCCCTTCAGTGAACACCATTGCATTACCAAATGCGACATAAATGCCCAAGTTTTCTGCAAACTTCGATTTCTGTCTTCCGTGTCCATGTGTAGTTTAGGACCTATGGTTTTCTCTTGCTGTTGTTGTTTTTATTTTTATTTTAGGGGTGGGTGGAGTCAAGGGGACATCTTTTTGGAAGTCCAATCACTCCCAAGAGATTTTTCCGATTCTATATTGATTAGCTTATTTGATTTAAAATTTAATCAGTGCTGTATCTTCAGAGTCACAGCTTCTATAGTGTCCCTATATTATTTAAAATGAGATTTAGAGCAGGAAGGGAATCCAACGTAAATTATATACCTTCACAGTTTCCTTATATAGTTTGTGTAGCTTGTCTGACTTTAAACTGCTCATGTAAGAGCAGTGTGGAGTGAGTCTGGATTGAGGTTCCCTCTCAGTGCTTTCCTGCCATTTATAATTCATGCAAGCTCTTTGAGTGAATTACTACTTGGTATGTACTCTGGGGACAAATAATATCATTTATGTATTGTGATTGCTACTCTATTCTATCTTCCTTTTTATTGACAAGAAACAAGGGTGTTGCTTGTATTTTGAAACTAAATGGGGTGCAGAAATCGTCCTTCTCTTTCTGAGAAAGGCACCTTCTTTTTGCAGGAAATGCTATTATAAACTGTACTGTTATAAATGGTGTGTTAGTTTTCAAGATATTCCTGTCTCAGTGTATGAAGTAACAAAGTGTTCCTTTAGCATTCAGTAGAGAGAGCCAATGGAAAAGCAGGCAGTTAAGGACACGTTCCTAAAGTCTGGAAAAATCAATGGGACACTAAAAAGGGAACTGAAGTGGACCGGAAGGAACCTCTTGAGGGTCATTTAAAAAACCAGAAACTGATTATGAACAGAGCTTTTACCCAAGGAACTGGAGGGGGCCAGAAAACCCATTCTACTGCACTCAGTTAAATGTCTAATAGTTGAGATGTTTTCTGCACAGCCCATAAAGGATAATGAGGAAGGCTTTGATAGCTTTAAAGAAAGTCACTCTGTGGCCTCTCACAAAAACATGATCTGAGTGCAAGTGGCAAATGCTTGCAGACCCCAAAATGAAAAGGGGCAATGCCAGCTAGGTAAGGCAGTTACCTTGCTAATTGCACGAGAAAGAGATCCTGATGCGAGTTTGCACCTGAGGGAAAAATAAAAGCAAGGGACGTCAGAGTGTAAAATCTAAGATCTCATTTACTTAAGCTGAAGCCTTCTGGAGTCCTTGAAATTATCCATGAGTTTACCTCTACATCATAATTATTTAATGTAGGTCAAATTAAGGACTAACCTGCATTCTTAGTTTTATTGTATTGTATTTTGAATTATGAATCATCCTTCTATTTGTTGGGGTTCAAAAATATTATATTACTACTTTCTTATTGCAATCATTTCAGAGATTATTCTTGTATATCACCACCCCCAACTCAGGCGAAGACTTCATGAATAATTTAAAAAAGAAAAAAGAGAAGAACATTCATGTTGAAGTATTTATATTAAGTTTGGTAATGAAGAAAACAAGTTTCGTTAACTGTTCTTTTTATGGTGCCTTTGCTACTCTTAGCAAAAGTCTATTAAAAAAAGCAACCCTAAAATCCTCTCCCAAGGCACTGAGGACACTTACGCTGACCTTGTATTCATTCTTTCAGAATATAAGACAGTTACATTGAATAAGAGAGTAGTTGAATACTTCTATTCATAGAAGTAATCTGCCATATGGTTAATAGACTAGCCACCAAGAATGAAGTAATGCTTTCTGCAAGATAATCAGTCAATCAGTCGGTAACTTTATAAACATTGATCACACACCTGCTTGGCATGACACCCAAACAAGAATTTGGTGAGTTAGCGAAAGCGGGATACCTGTAAACAGATTGGAGAAAGATAAGTACTCAAAGCCTTTCCTCACTTTTGTCATACTTCAACCATAATTTACTGCACTATAGAGATATGTCCAATAATGTGGCCTTTCATAAGAATCAAATGATCATGGTCTCTGAATCAACGATCGAGAAAGAAAGGGGCAACAGAATGTCCTGCAAGGCATTTCCTCAACCGCTCACAGAAAGCCTACTGCTGATATTTACATGTGTGTACTGGTTATGAGTCCCTCCTTATCTTAGTACTGAAGTCCTAGAAGACTGACTGACACATGGTAGAATGCGGCCCTCAACCACACCTGGTCATCACCCATACCTGGACTTGTTTTAGCTCAGTGATGTTCAGGACATTATTATTGATGGATAGATGCCTCCTTTCTTGATTATTTCACTGTCTGTGTCAGCAGTTCTCAAATTTTTGGTCCCAGAACCCTGTTCCACACAAAAATTATTGAGGACATTCAATAGTTGGGTATTAGATCTATCAATATTGACCCTACCAAAAATTAAAACAGATTTAAAAATATACCAATTTATTTTTAAAACAAGAGTAAATCTATTACTTTACCATAAGTAGGTTTTTCATGAAAGATAGCTACATTTTCCAAAACAAAATATTAAGTGAGAAGAGTGGCACTGTTTTACATTTTAGCAAATCTCTTTAATATATGGGTTCTCCTATATGCTTCTTCATTCAGTTAGTTGTCATATCAAATATTATGTAGCATTTGGAAAACCCCATTGTAGGCTCACGAGAGAATGAGAGTAAAAAAGGCAAAAATTTCTTAACAATCTTAGGCAAATACTTTCGGTTCTGCAGACCCCTTGAAAGGGTCTTAGGAACCCTCAAGGAGCCTCATGTATCAAATGTTGGTCCGTAATGTACTGAATTCATATGTCTGTTTACCTTCCCTCAAACGATGAGTTCAGTGGAACACCTGACACCTACTAGGTACTCAATATAATTTCTTTTCCAATTATTCTTTTCCAGCTCAAAGAGAATCTTTCAGATTTGTGCCTCAGAGTTCAGATAGCTATAGATCCTGATGTCTTTTTTTTTTAAAGATGTTATGTATGTATGTATGTATTTTAAAGAGAAGGAGACAGAGTGTGTGTGTGTGTGTGTGTGTGTGTGTGTGTGTGTGCATGAGTGGGGGGGACGGGCAGGGGGAGAGAGAATCTCAAGCAGACTCCATGCTGAGCAGGGAGCCTGTGTGGGGCTTGATCTCATAACCCTGAGACTATGACCTGAGCCAAAATCAGGAGTCCAACGCTTAACAGACTAAGCCACCCAGGCACCCCCCTGATGATCTTTTATGTATTCCTAAGTGAGCAGAAAGAACATTATCTCATTCTGGGTCTCCTTTGGGTCATTTCTGTTTCTTTGAAGAAGGTTAAGGAAAAAAGAAGGAAATGGGAATAAGGGGAAAATAGCTTCTTGGGACGATATGAGGAACAAAATCACACACCTGGGATTCTGGATTTCTGTTTCATCATCTGATAACTGATGCCATATAACACAGCTTATAAACTTAAGTGCCATAATTATCAGATAGATATAACTATCTGTCAACAATAAAACCAATCTTCCCAAAGTATTTAAAGCTTAGAAAAGAGCAGCACAAGTAGTTTCACAGTTTGATATTGGGTTTTCAATCATGTGAAAGCTAAAATTCATTTGTTTAATCCCATGTTTACTGATCTGGTGTGTGCTACAGATAAAGCAATGTAGAAAGGCATGGATTTCTGTTTCAAATGCCTTGCAGTCTAATGAAATCTACTCATACAACATGGCAATTAATGATACAGAGTAATGAATGTTAGAATGTGGCGAGACAAGATGTTTTAAGAACTCATGAAAGGGGACATAACCCAGTCTTGTAGGAAGAGTTAGGCTTCCTAGGGAAAATGAAGTGACCTAAAGAATGAGTGGAGCTGGCCTGGTTAGTATTCCTATGAAACTGGGAGAATATGCCAAATAGAAGGAGAGTTAAGAGAGACCATGATTCATTTTCTGATTCATTTACATACATAATTTTGAGATTATTATGGAGTCTTTGAAGGGTTTTGATCAAAATATAATCACAAATAGGCTTGAATTTTGTCAAGATCATCATGGTAGCAGTTTGGACCCAAAGGGTAAGACTAATGTTGTGTTGATTCTAGAGAAGGGGGATGGAAGCCTGTATAGATAGGACAGCAGCAGAAGTGATAACAGTGAGCACATTCTAGAGATATTGAGAAAGCTGCCCAACTAGGCTTTAATGATTGGTACAGAGATGGGGATGGAGTGAAAAGGAAAATTTAGTATGAGGCTCAGGTTCCCAGCGTAAGCAACTGAATATTTTCATTGAAACAGGGAGCCCAGTAGGAGGAATATACAAGTGCAGAAGTCAGGGAAACATAATGAATTCACTCTTTTTGAGATATCCAGGTGGAGATATTGAGTATTACATGGCACCTATGAGATCCATTAGACTATGACATCCATTAAATTAAGGTTTTTTGGAATTATGGAGTTCAATAGACTAGCCACTATGAAATGGAGCAACTCCTCCTTTGTTTCTTATCGTTACTCCATTGCCTACCGATCTGTTGCATAATCGAAGTTCAGTCAATATTTAGAGAATAAAAAGTACGAGTGGCATGAACAAACAACTATGAGGATCAGAGGAGAGACTTAGAATGGCTGGATGGATTCGAAGCCATTAGCATGTGTGGGTGACAGCTGAAGTCAAGGAAGTAGCTGAAATAACAAGGTAGATAGTTTAGGGTGAAATGAGAAGGGACATTAACAAGTATCTAGAAGACTTGCAACATATAAGGAATAGACAGAGGAAAATCAATCTCCAAAAGCTATAAAAAAGAGGAGCCAGAGAATTGGAAATTACAGCAATCTACATTCTTTTTATAAGCAATAGAAGACTGACTATCTATCTTAAGGAAAACTTAACTTTAATGAAAAATATCTAGAGAGAACAGAAATGAAGAAAACATGGAGAACCAGATTTGAAAAATGGCATTAACAACGTGAGATCTGGAAAGCTGGAGAGCATGAGCTAGAATAAGCTTGAGTTGGTGGTGGTGTCTGAGGGGGTCATCTGTCACGGCCATTACACAAATAAGACTTTTAATCGTCCTTACACCCTGACTTGATCAAGCTTTAAAATCCCAGAAGAAAGTGTCTGATTGGCTGAGCCTTGCTCACAGCACTACCCGCTGTGCCAGGGAAAACAGAAAGTTATATGCCTTCAATGGAAAGCAACAGTGACCTCCCGCTCCAACTCCATACTGATGGAGCCTTCTTCAAAAGGGAAATAGAGATGCCAATAGAAAGGAAGGGCCAGTAGGTACAGGAATGAAAAAAGGACAAAAGCTAGGAAACTGGTAATCTTATAAATCGAGATAAATTTGGATAAAAGAGAAAAGCAAAAGCTTCTTCATTGGCACAGCAGCAAGGAGGTCACTGTGACTTTGTTAAGAGCAGTATGAGCAGTGCAGTGGTGCTGGAAACCAGATTGGAATAGATGGAGACGTGAGAGCTGAGTGACAGAGTGAAAATAGCGTAGACGACCATTTTAAGAAGTTTAACTTAGATTAATACAGGGGAAATTTGCTTCTATCATTTGGAAACATTGAGAATGACAGAGAAAACAATTTTGCCCTTAAGCAGGGATTTTTGAATTCCGATGATCAGGGAGAGAGTTCTAAATCTTGCATGACCCTAGATGGGTAAATTTCCACATCTGGGCAATTGCCCATGCACTGGAATCTCTCGCTTTTTTTGCAGGACGCCAGTGAGTTGCACAACTCTGTAAGTGGCTTGCTTCTGCCTCTGAAAGTCTTAGCCACATGATTATCACTCTTATGCTTCAATGTATGTTGCCGTTATGCTGAATATTGCTGTCTTTGTATTTTTCTCTAACCAGGATTCAGCACTTTGGGACAGGGCGCTCTTTTACTCCTCACAGCACCTACCACAATAGTAGCGTGAAATAGTGCCCATGCTGATGGAGTATTTACTGATTATTTTATTGATTTTTTAAGAACTTTGACTAAAATGACATCTACCCATAAATCTTCACAAGAAAAAAAATATTTTAAACTATTTGCCTCCTTGAAGTTTCATTTGATATCTCGCCTGCCCTCCTTTTACCGTCTTCTCTTCCCTATGAATAGCTGGTATGAAAACACATGAAAAAAAAAAAAGCATTGTTGCATTTTAAGATAGAATAAACTTTTAGATTGGAAACTTCCAAAACAAACTGAAACAAACGAAGAGTGCATTTTACTGCTTTATATCTAAAAATGGCACTGCCCAATTTAAACTATTTTTAAAACCTGTATACTCATGCAGCTTGCATACCAAAATGAAAATTGGTGAGTTATAAACCTTTGAAAAACAGGGTTTATAATGGAAACAGTAATTGACCCTTAAGTACAACATCAAAAATACAATACTATATAATACAAAGCCCAGGGCTTGGGATCTCATGTGTGCTCTAACCTCAGACTGGCACACTAACCCAACACCACAAAGCCAACTAATAGTTATATTCCAAAATGTTTTCTTCTTACATGGCAGGGAAGTGGATATGTGATCCAATGGCCGCATGCAGCAAAGCTTCACAAAACCAGTTCTCCAAATATCTTTAATGAACTCACAACTCCAGAGACACAGCACACCATTAAAACATTAGACTTGCTTGGAGAAACCATTTAATTAAAAAAAAAAAAAAAGGAAAACTACTACTACCTTGAACTTGTGTTGCATCACGGACTTTGGATATGTAACATTATACCACAGGAGGCAGTGAGGATAGAGTGACCAACTGTCAGGAAAGCTCATGGAATTACCGAAAATACTCTTGAAATATTTAGCTGTCTTCAACTTTGCTCTAGTTCATGGTTGATCCAGTTTCCCATCTTCCAAGCCACAACTATCCGTTTTTGTCATGAGAAAATGCAACCTAAATGAAAGAGGAAAATAAAAGTATTCAATTGGACTAATGAGATATGAAGGGTAAATGCAGATTCCTGGTTATATCTTGCTCTAGGCAAAGAGGCGTGTGTGCGTGTGTAAGCGTGTGCGCACGTGGGCACGTGTGTGTATATATACACACACACACCAAGAATCTTATACTGTTTGTTTTTTGTGGGTTTTTCATTTTGTTTTGTTTTGTTTATGGAGGGGAGGGAAGGGGTTAAGGGAGTTTGTTGCTAAAGAAGGAAAGTTCAGAGATTCCTTTCATTTTAAAGTTGAAATGTGAGAGCATTGCCAGCTTATTCCTTTAAGAAGCTTCCAAAGAATTTGTCAGCTAAGAATAGTCAAGATTTTGGCTTTTAAAATGTCATCTATTCACACAAGTTTTCAATGACTTATGTTTATCAAAGGACAATTAGCAGGACTCTTTGGTGTTTTCTTGTTGGGCCTTGCATTTCTCTTGCTACCTTAACAACTGGTGAACTTGGCAAAATGAAAATGAGTGAAACATTATTGACTCTGTGAGTACTATCTCTTCATCGACACCCTGTGACCAAGACACTAAGTGAGCTTTGGAGAAAGAACCAAAGGAAGAAGGAGGAAGGAAGAAGAACCAAAGGAAAAAGTTTAGAACTAGGATAGAGGGGTATTTTTCTTAGTGAAAGTTTTTTTGAAGATTGTAGAAGTGACATTGTCTATTCTGGCATTCAGCAATTCTTCTAATTGCAATTAAAATGTTGTCTTTATATAGTGATATGAAAAACTGATGTGCATCATAAAATTCCAAGGCTTAAAAATAAATAAAATCCTTCTGAGGTCACAATAGGGCACTTCTATGATATTTCAGATACTGAAATCTATTTCAGATAACTTTATGGTGTATACTACCAATAATGTTTACTCAATGTCATACCAAAGAACACTAGACCTCTTCCACACACATATTTGAACACAGATACATACTTTCTTCCTTATTTTCTTTCTTTTTTGTTCCTCCTTTCTTTCCTTATAATTCTTTCATATACTGAGTTTGTTTCACCCTAGTTTATAAACCCTGTAAATTCTGTAATTATATTCATGACTTATTACATTGTGTATATATAATAATGTGGTGGGTTAAAGTTTTGAACTATTAACTGATGTTTTTCCTTTTCCATATACCCCTTGGCTCTTTCCAGGAAAGTCTGGGAAGAGATAACACATCAAAATGCAAAGGAAAAATGAGTAAAGTTTTAGCCTCAGAGTTTCAAGAGCCTACTCCTTGGGAGAAGCAGAGATAACTCAAGGCATAAGCAAAATATTTGAAAAGCAACCTAATAAGTAAAGACCCAAGTGGTTCTGTTGGCCATTAGATAAAACTGTGTTGGGCTGGGGGCATGAAGAAAGTTGGAAAATAAACATTAAGAGATTATGATAGAAGGGTCCCCAAGAAAAGAAAAAGACTCATATGTGGGACAAAACCCAAGAGGCTTACACAGATCCAAGGCTTCAGACAAGGGACCCAAGGATCAGGGTCATGTCAAGGAGGAGAAACTTTGAGATGACCAGTGTCTCGTCTTTATCCTCTGAGTTCACACAGGTTTCTTGAGTCTTGCCTGCTAAGCCCATTTAGAATTGGTGACTTTCTCTTTCTAACTTCTTTCCAGCCTTTTCTCAGATCCCTGAGCAAAATCCTGCTGGTCCCATGGCCCACTGGTTTCATGGGAATCTCTGAGAGGCCTTTTGCAATAGTTTTGGCTATCCTTAAACACATGAGAATTATTCTACTGTCATGAGATGCAAAAAAACCTCTCTGAGCTGACCTGGGTTCACCTGCTTTGCCTCACCTCTCAGCCAATGGTCTGAAGACATCTCAGATTCCACCTGGAGGGGGGACTGGTCTCCCCACACTCAATTCCCAGCTCACTCTAGGATTTCCGTTCTTTTCTTACTGGAAAATCACCATGTAGAGGAGGAAACAGGGAGCTGGAAATCTTTCTTAGGGACCCATTCATATCTTCACTTTCAAAGTATACTCTGTGTGAACCTCTAGGGAAATTTGTCTTTCAACCTGAAGTATGATATCTTGGTTCTAACTCATTAATTAATATATTTTCTATTATCTGTGGTTTATTTACCTGCTTCTTCCTGAGGAACAATGTAAGAAAAGACTGTTTGGTTTCATTATTTTTTTTCTCTAAGTTATGCATATGTTCCCAGAAGTAAAACCATAGAAGGCCTTAATTGATTAAGTTAGAATAACCCTAGGGCCCCGAGAAAAAATATAGAAAATATGAGTTAACATTTCAAGATATCCTACCACTGTGTAGTTTCATTTAATGGTGTCTCTCCTGCTGAAATACAAGCTCAATGAAGGCACAATATCTTTTTGCTTATTGATCTATCCTCAGCACCTTGTACATTGCCTGAGACATAACGACTACTCAATAAATATTGTTGGGGTGCCTGGGTGGCTCAGTCGTTAAGCATCTGCCTTCGGCTCAGGGTGTGATCCTGGCGTTATGGGATCGAGCCCCGCATCAGACTCCTCCACTGGGAGCCTGCTTCTTCCTCTCCTACTACCCCTGCTTGTGTTCCCTCTCTCTCTGGCTGTCTCTCTCTGTCAAATAAATAAATTTTAAAAATCTTATAAATAAATAAATAAATAAATAAATAAATAAATAAATA